>NC_089763.1:14400994-14700994 GCF_040412425.1 Macrobrachium rosenbergii | reverse complement strand
CTGGAATATGAACCTCTGATACTTCCTGGAGTCTGGGTGTACTGGAACAAGCAAGTACGCGTCCTGCATATCAATCGTCATGATCCAGTCTCCCTAATGGATGGCTGACAGGACTGACTGGTTCGTTTCCATTCTGAACTTTATTGTTTGAATGAAGAAGTTCAGAGCACTGATGTCCAGGACAGGTCTCCATCCTCCCGATGACTTGGGAACGACGGAAAGGTGGTTGTAGAACCCTTCTGTGCTTAGATCTTCGACCACCTCCACAGCTTGCTTCTCGAGTTGGGCTGATACTTCTCAAGACAGGGCCAAAAACCTCTCCAAGCCTATCGAGTAGGCCGCCAAGTTGATGGGTGAGGTTGCTAAGGGAGGTTTCTCACAGGAGGGGTGATCCCTGAGAGGGAGTGACCCCTTTAGTGATGACTGAGCACCTTAAGTCCTGCTTCTTCGGAACCCCTGTTGTAAAAATGGTTACCAACTTATGGGCGCCGTCTCCCACTGCTCTGTTGGCGCATGAAAGCACCCCTAACCAATCCACAGAGAAGTTCTCCTGCAGAATGGCACAATCTTCTATCTTTTTGGCCAAAGCCCCTACAGTCCAATCGAGGAAACGTGGGACCTTGAAAACCTTGAATACATCCTTGATGAGGTGATCTAACTCCAAAGCAGTGAACAAAATCCTAGCTGAGGAAAACGCTGAACAATGTGTCACATGGACGAGGCTGGAGAAGTCCCCTTGAGAGGAGGCAGAAACTCCCAAGGAAGGAGCTTCCCCAGTGGCGGAGGACATATACTTCTGTCATATTAACTGAGAAGGGGGCATACAAAACACTGCTTTGCCCACATCTCTCTTCTCCAACAACCAGCTGTTGATGCAGGCCAAAGCTTTCCTGAGGGAAGAGGAAAGCACCATCTGAGGCAGCCTGGGAATCCCTGCAGGTTGACACATCACGAAAGGAGAACCCTGAGAAGACGGTGTCGCTGGAGAGAAGAAAGATGGGTAACATACTAAAAAGAGTCTCAGGAGTGCAAAATAATATATTGTCAGTTGTTCCTCATCCAAGGGTTCCTCCTCCAAGGAAATAGGAAACGTACGAGGGTCCGGAAGGTCCTGTGACACTGAAGCTGTTTCTGGAGGAGGCTCAAAATGTTGTCTAACTGACATTGAATAGGCACCAAAGACAGTTCCTCAATAACAGGAGAAATCACACCTGTCATGCTAGAAACTGGCTGTCCTACCTGGAGTACCGAACACTTGACGCCAGGTGGACGCGCTTCAATGGAAGCACTCACAGAAACAGGACACTTGGACACAGGGTGCTCACACACTGAATGATCGGACACTGGACACTTAATAGATGCGAAGCATTCCACGGACACTGAACGCTCATACACTGGGTGCTCGGACACTGGATGCACATACACAGGACTGTCATACACTGGGTGCTTAGAACCTTGGTGCTTGGACTTTTGGTGCTCGGTGGATACTTAAGGAACATGAGGAACTTGACTATGAGACTCAAAAACTGCAAGGGGAGCACGGACTGTGTGCCCTCTCCATAGCTTGCTTATGGAGAGGGGGTGAGTCATCTTCCACCGAGAAGCCAGGCCTTTTCAACAGCCTCGATACACTAGAATAGTGCCTACTGTGCTTTTTGGCCCTGTTAGAGTCCGAGTCGCTTGACGGCAAAGTATGCACATCCAAGCGGATACCGTTCCAGTGGTAGTCCACCAAGTCCTGGGACTTACGGACAACCAAGTACGGACAACAGGCTTGGTTGAGGAAGCAACTACCCGTGGGCAAACCCCACCAACCTCCCTTAGACTGCCAGTTTGCTTCCTCCCAGGTGGGCAAGGCAAGGGGAGTTTAGCAGGGACCTTGGTCTAGGAGCGTCGGTGGGACAAGTAGCAAACCCCTCTACTAACACTGCACTCAACACTGCACTTGCACCAACACCAACACTGTTAAACTTGTCCATCAGGACTCTAACCAAATTCCCAATCTGGGAAACGGCATTAACCAAAAGATCAAACTTCAGATCCACACGTGTGCTTCTAAGCTGGCAATGGCATTGAAGTCGGAAGAATGGGACCCAGGGATCAGAGTAACTGAAAAAGTCAGAGGACTGGAGATAGGAGAAAGGCAGTCACAGGTGTTGAAGGGACAGGTAAATCAGCAACATCTATTTTCAAATTATCATCCTGAATAGCAGAAGCTCTAACTTCAGCCCTAGTGGTTGCCTTCCTCAGTCTGTCACGGTGAGGTTTTTCCAAATGAGAATCCAAAATCTCCCACTTCCCTTTATCCCAGTCTTTACATTCATCACAATTAAGGTCTGGTGAGCAAACTTGCTCTCTACAGGAACAACACATGGTGTGGCTGTCATATTTAGCTGACATGAGTCTGGTCTTGCAGCCTTTACTGCAGTACCTAACACTAGACAAGCTAGAGTCTGACATAATAAGTCAAAAACAAAGTCAAAATGGGGAAAGTCACGATCAGAAAAGACATGAATATTAGCTATGCTAATTAAGATTAGTGCACTACCAAAAACACAGAATACTTTACCAAATGAAGAGAAAATCAAAACCATCCGGTGAAAAATGAATCCAAAGACTGCTCAACAACTAATGTTTAGTCATTGACCGGCAGAAATGAATTGAGCTCTTTAGCTGTGTTGTACCTACTCTTCCCCGAAAGTGGGTGGGTCAAGCTACCTACAACCAAAACAAAAGAGTGCTACCATGATTTCTAAACTTTGAGCTGCCGCGTAAAGTACAAACTAATAGCTATGTAATTGTTTGGTAAGTTATTTATATGAAAAGCAAAAATACTTACCTTACTTTCCACAGTGAAGAGCTACAGGATAAAACATTTTCTATAGCATCAAGCTAAAACAATCAACCTCTTATGAAAAACATTAGCAGCTCTAAAAATATGCATTCACCCATCTCATTTCAATAAGTTATCAGTTTATTTTCCTTCTCTTTAACATTCTTCATGAAACTGTGCAAAAGCAGCCAAAGAAATTGTGATGATCCAATTACAATACTTGTACATTATATACATCTTGCAATAAAAACCCAAAGTAAAAGTATTAACATAAATGAATTCCTCTAAAACCAGGGCTCGTTCATCTAATAAGCACAATCAAAGGTATTTAACTAGAAATAACGCAATTTTTATTTCATGTAAATTCCTGTTGCAATATTTAAGTACTCAAGTACTAAAAACAAAGAGATTACATGTACTGTATTACCTTAATCCTTTAACCGTTTAATATGTATATATATGTAGCAGGCCAAACCTACCTGAGCCGTTTAGTACGTATATATACAGAGAGCAGATGTTTTGATCGAGCGCAAAGTGCGTATATATACAATCGATTTTTTCCTGCCTTCCTTTCAAACTTAATCCACTAAAATATGTTTTTCTTTCTCTCAGGAAGTGACCATATCAAACAACATCCTTCCTCGATCCTTTTATCCTAATTTTCTGTTCCCTAATCCATATCCAAACAACATCACTTCTGGGCTGGTTCGTTTCTCTTACTCGACTTTGGACCCCTTGGGGGTGGATTTTAATCCTATGTAATTTTACCAGTCTGTCATTTTCATCATCTGTTTTCCAGCCTAATCGATAAATGTGTAATGTATTGACATTTATTCTGACTGAAATATAACAAATATACTCACTTGACAATTGTTATTAGTGTCTGCAATATGTTCACGGCATGTAACTGAACTCCTGATATACTTCATTCTGAATAACAACCGCAAATTGTTTTGTCTGTTTATTCTAAAATTGCTAAAATTGGCAATAATTATAATTTATTTCATCAATTCAATTCTTCTTCATGAAAATTACTTTACTTATGTATGTATATATATACATATATATATATATATATGTATGTATATATATATTATATATATATAATATAATATATATATATATATATATATATATATATATATTTCTGGATAAAGTCGTGTCACCGGTGAACCTCCCCCTAGTGTCGGAATAGTCCTTAGGCGGAGCGTCATTAAGTCTTGTGACCTTTTCTGGGCCTGGAAGAGGTCTGTTTGCAGCAATTCAGCCACAAACTATCAAGCTGTCCGTCTGGTATAAACTCAGCCTCCAGTCAAACTCTGATGTCCTGGCTTTTGTGGTCTTTGTGAATCTTACATTTTCACTGTTTTCCTGAAATCAGTTAAGGGATCCTTTACTGCTTTCTGCAGCACTCTTCTAGCGTACTGAAATGAAAAACCAGACTCAAGGCCCTTAACTTTCATCCCCCCTAAGGTCTGTGTATTAAGACATTTATTCCCGGTTTCTGGTCTTTGAGTAATATAACAAATATCTTTCCTTGTTAAAGGAAGTCCCAAAACTTTTAATCAGAGCTTCTAATTGTTACTGTCTGCCCTGTCTGAACCAATCAGTTTAGTTTGTCTCGTGGAACCAATCAGTTTGGTTTCCTCTTCAGGCATGAATTCCCTCACTAACTTTCTATCTACAATTGAACTCCTGTCATAGTACTCCCCTTCAGGTCTGTTTCTGAATAACAACAATTTTGTCAGGTCCTCTCCTTTAAAAGAGGAGGGCAATTGTCTTTTAGGCAGGAAGTATTTTTCTTAATACAAGCCTATTCAGGTGCTATTCTAAAATTGACCTACATTATTTTCATTACATGAACAGGATACTTATGTTATAATTTATTTCAGCGTTTCTATTTAAGTCTTTAATAGCATAAGAATGATGTTTATTTCTCTGTTACTATTTCACGGGTTCATTTTTGACAAAGGAAAATCTGTTTCTTAAAGCTATTTTTTCATATGATAAACTTCATAGTAGGTGGGTTAACATATGCGACTAGTGTTGCCTTGTATACATCATGAGTAGTGTATCGGCACCTCTCTGGGTGGGACTTTTGACATTCAGGAATCTCTATAGGATAGGTTCCGTGTTTTGTAGTTCATACTCCATCTGGTGGGCTCGCTCTGGGAGTAATGCTATTTAGCTTTCTCTGGTATATTTATAGAAATAGTGCTGAATGGACTATACGGGCCTTACCAGAAATAGTGCAAAATCCTTTATATATATATATATATATATATATATATATATATATATATATATATATATATATATATATATATATATATATATATATATATATATATATATATATAATATCGAATAACTTATTTAAATTTACTTATAAGTAAGTTCTGGAATGTCAGAACAAAGGGTAGGATACAGAATGAATAAACTTATACATGAAACAATGCACATGTGCAATAATCTAAATGAAAGTTATGCACAAAATTCTTACAAAAGAGGCAATGGTGTAAATTCATCCGACAACAACGATGAAAATCTGTCACCTACAAACAAAAACAGAGGGACAGACAACAAGGCCAAGACAGCAAAGTGAGGTATGTCTATGATGATTGTGAACGGGTTGCCGGTGATTTCCAGGACAGAGATTTCGTAATTGACTACAGTGGTGGTGGCACTGCATCAATACAAGAAAATTTTCAAAAATAAATTATGAAATTTATTGGTATCATTATTTTCTTCGTTGAATCATGCCTTTAATCGTGTAAAGGGAGAGAGAGAGAGAGAGAGAGAGATAACTGTTATCTCTGTATTGTTCTTTACCTTCCTTTGAACACTGGAAGTCATGTACAGTAATACAAACCCAAAAATTTTAGCATTGATTATTCATAACATTAGAGAATTCTGACAACGCTATAATAAGTATGGTTAGCATACGGATCAATGAACGGAGACAATATGATGTTTACATACATACATACATACATACACAACATACACACACACACATTATATATATATGCATGTGTATTTATGTATATATTTACAGTGCACATAAAAACACTGTACTGTACATGCAACATGGCTGTCATTAGCTACGTTGCCAAACGTCTCCCTGACTTATTATCTGACTAAAGTTAATCTGCATTCCTCAATTTTAGGGTTAATCTGGTCCTAAAAACGGGCTGTCCACAAGAAATACCATTCCGGGACAAGGCCAAGGTAATTTACAAACTGTCATGACTTGAGGAGTAAATAACCATATTTTTTTTTTTATTGCATTGTATCATTTACTTTCATCTGTGAGTCTGAGGTAGATATTGGACATTTTTAAAATATTGATAACTGGCGAATATGGAAATTTGTACGGTGGTGACGTAGGTGGTATTTTAGATGTTGGTATCCTTTGATTGAAATTATCGGTCACAGTTTACAACTCTAGTTACCTCCCACCTGCGGTGAATTTGGTGGGCTTGACATTAGGGCCTGGAATTATACTGAGTCCTTTTGAAAGATTCCAGTTCGTTGTTTCTTAGATGGCCAGTTTGGAATTCCCTTGTCGACGGTCAAAAGTCAGGAGGAAATTGGAAGTCGTTTCAGCTGCCTGTACAAAAGGGAGATTACTAAACATGCCCTTGCCCATTAAACAAGGAATTGGAATCTGTCAAAAGGACTGGAGATAATCCGAGGCACCATTCTCAAACTAATGTTCGAGTGGTTCCGTCCACCAAACTTAACACAGGTGGAGGGAAAGGAGAGATAAAACAACAGCTGATCCAGGATACCCGTCATCAGTTACACCAGAATATGCCTTTCTGATAGATAGATACATAGATAGATTATATATACAGTATATATATATATATATATATATATATATATATATATATATATATATATATATATATATATATATATATATAATATATATACCATATATATACTGTACACATTATTATACTGTATATGTATATATATATATATATATATATATATATATATATATATATATATATATATATATATATATATATATATATATATATATATATATATATATATATATAAATATATATATATATATATACACACACACACACAATATATATATATATATATATATATATATATATATATATATATATATATATATATATATATATATATATATATATATATATATATACAGACAGTCCCCGGTTTCGGCGGGCTCGACTTCTGACATTCCAAGTTCTGGCGCTTTTAAATATATTCATAAAAAAATTATTTCCTGGGTTACAACACATGTTCCAGGTTTACGATGCTGACAGCGCCGGTCCAGCCGGAAGAAATATGGCTCCAGAATGGCAGAATGGTCAATTTTGGAAGGTTTTCTGTTGGAAACTCAATGTAAATGCAGGTTAAATTGTTTTGAGGGCACCCAAAGGATTAAAATAAGGTTTTTTCACGATTTTCAGACGTATTTCAGGCGAGCGCCAGTCCGGCGATGATCAAAAAGAAATATGCATCAAAACAGCAGAATGGTCAATATTTGGAAGGTTTTTATTATTAGAAACCCAATATAAATGCAGGATTCGTTATTTTCAAGACACCCAAAGGATTAAAAAGTAAGGTTTTCTTACAATTTTCGACGGTATTTCGGACGGCGCCAGTCCGGCGGCGATCGGAAGAAATATGCACCCAAAACAACAGAATGGTCAATATTTGGAGGTTTTATTATGAGAAACTCCATATAAATGCAGGATTCGTTGTTTTCAAGACACCCAAAGGATTAAAAGTAATGTTTTCTTCACGATTTCAACGGTATTTGGACAACGCCAGTCCGGCGATCAGAAGAAATATGCATCCAAAACAGCAGAATGGTCAATATTTGGATGGTTTTTATTATGAAAAACTCAATATAAATAAAAAGGATTTGTTGTTTTCAAGACACCAAAAGGATTAAAATTAAAATTTTCTTATGATTCTCGACGGTAATATTTGGGATGACTCAGTGTCAAACACATACATGGAAGAAAATTTACATTCAGCGGATTTTTCATAGAGCAACATTCACTAATTACTGATTTTTATTTTATTTTCATGACTAAATACATTTTTTATGATGAAAAAAATTATTTACTAATTTTAAAATATTAATATTAAGTAACCATAGCAAGTATCGATAAAAGTTAAATTAAAATCGCTAAATCATAAAACTGCTTACCGATGTAATCACTTCATTCAATCTCTCTCTCTTTCTCTCTCTCTCTCTTCTCTGATAATTCTCGAATAATTTCACTTCTCAGATTTAAGTAAGGCCAACCGCCCATATCTTTCTCTGTATTGCATATATCTTTCAAAAAAATATTGATTACTGTAAATAAACATGAAAATATACTAAAATCCCATCATCGCTTGTGTGACAATTTTTTTTTTATTGCTTTTTTGTAGGCTTATGACGATACCTGCTCGGGGGATTAGAAGTAGCCAATAACAGAGCTCGTAGCAACCCCTTCTCTCCATGACGATACGCTATTGGCTGGCAGGACTGACAGTAGCCAATAACAACTTGTAACAACCCCTCTTCCCCTTCCCGCCCTCCTTGACGACATGCTATTGGCAGGAAGGGTGGGATTTAACAATCACAAAGCTTGTACCTCACGGGCTTTGTACACACTATAAAGAGGTGCGTAGTATTTTTTCTCTCTCCAGCGTGAGAGAGAGAATGACTACATAAGATTTTTCTAACAAATTTGTGGGAGATGACGACTAACTACGTTTGTAGATATATAAATGACTTACCTAATAATAAGTGCTAATTTTCAAATATTAATGAGATTAGATAATAATAATACAATAATATACTGAAATTACAACATTCATGCATTTTCAAAGCAGACTAAGGGCAGAAGATCTCTCTCTCTCTCTCTCTCTCTCTCTCTCTCTCTCTCTCTCTCTCTCTCTCTCTCTCTCTCTCTCTCTCTCAAAAGGTAGAATGAGAAATGGATAGATATATTATAAATTGATACTAAGTTCAGCCCTTCACTCTCACAGGAAAAGATACTGCCAATTTGAGTCTCTTTACCTATTCACACTGCATGTGTGTGTGTGTGTGTGTGTGTGTTCATGGTGCTTTAAAAGTGCTTAGTAAAAGTAGTAGTAGCCTACATCTTTGGAAGACAAAGAAAAAAACAATTTTTTGTTGTCAGTCGCAGTAAAGAGAAATGGATTAACATTCCTCGAGAGATTAAAGAGATAAACTCTCTCTCTCTCTCTCTCTCTCTCTCTCTCTCTCTCGTGCCAGCAAAAGAATGGCTGAATGTAAGTCTTAGTGGTAATTCTCTCTCTCTCTCTCTCTCTCTCTCTCTCTCTCTCTCTCTCTCTCTCTCTCTCTCTCTGGGTGGAAAAGGGTAATGGTGTTTAAGATGACTTTGAAAAGATAATAATATAATTTCAAAGATTAATAAAGTAGTAACAGGATAATAATTTAAGCTATATTTGATGTAGGATAATACTTAAAGTAAAAATGGGAGAGCAATGTAGTTCTGTGAAATTTCAAGTCTTTTTCTGGTGGATAAGTGGTGAGGCAGTCTCTCTCTCTCTCTCTCTCTCTCTCTCTCTCTCTCTCTCTCTCTCTCTCTCTCTCTCTCTCTCTCTGGCTTCAAAACAGTAGAATGGTAAAATTTTGGAGGGTTTTTCATGAAAGACTCAATAAAAATGAAGGTTATGTCATTTTCAAGATATCCAAAGGCTACTCAAAGGTTAAAGGAAGGTTTTCTTACGATCTTCAACGATTTTCCGGTTTACGACGATTTTTCGGCTACGGACGCGTCGTCTGAACAGAACCCCTGTCGTAAACTGTAGGGACTATATTGTAAATATATATATATATATATATATATATATATATATATATATATATATATATATATATATATATATATATATATATATACACAGTAAACCCCCATATTAGCGTTCTCATGATTTGCGGACTCATGATTCGCGGGTTTCTCTATGGAACATATCTACCCATTATTTGCGGAAAATTCGCCCATTCGCAGTATTTTCAATGGGAAATATTCACTAATTACTGTATTTTCATATAATTTTCATGAATAAATGCACCTTTTGTGATAAAACTATTGAAATACTCAGGTATAAGCATTTTTACAGGGTTTTTCTTGTGTTAGACTATCAAAATGGGCAGTTCTAAGTGTTTTTAGAGGGGTTTTTAAGTATTCATGAGTTTTAGCTATTCACGGGGTGTGGGACGCATCCCCATGAATATGAATAAAGCATGTTAAAGAAAAAGAAAGGGATTGTATATATATATTCTTATATTTACTGTATATATATATATTTATGTGTATATGTATATATATATATATATATATATATATATATATATATATATATATATATATATATATATATATATATATATATATATATACACACACATATGTACATTACACACACAAACATACACACACACACACACACACATATATATATATATATATATATATATATATATATATATATATATATATATATATATATATATATATATATATATATATATATATATATCCATATATATATGTGTGTGTATATACAGTATATTTATATATATATATATATATTATACATATACATATATATATATAATATATATATATATATATATATATATATATATATATATATATATATATATATATATATATATATATATATATATATATATATATATATATATACTATATGACCATTCCCATTAGTAGAATTTTCACCAGTCATGTATTTATGTGTCTTCTCTTTCTAGCCATGATACTAGTGATAATTTATCCCTTGGCTGCAGGATTATAAACGTGGCGACATTTGGTAAATAAAATTCTCTTAGAACCTTCCCTTTTTTGACATTCTAGAATTTAAAATAACAGGTTACTACAAATGGTCACTGGAATCATGAATGTTACTAATTATCAGATTTTTCTTTGACAGGCCATATAATGGCATATATTCTTTCCAAAAGATCTTGCATATTGTAACCTGTATAATCCTGTTTTTGGGCTAAATCTAGATTCATGTTATGAATTCTACATCATCCATCTTGCGATGTTTTGTAAATAAAGAAGTTTTAAATAAAAGTAAACTGTATGGAATTTATAAGTTTTATACACACACACACATATATTGTATACAGAATGGACAGGCAAGTATTACTGACATTTCTTACTTGACCTAGTACAAGAAAAGGATTACATTGTAACCAGAAGAGTGTTTTTGGACAGCAATTATAGGATTATAAATGTCGTTACATTTGTAAATAACTTTCCTTAGACCTCATTACATGTGCATTGTTTCATGTACATAAGTTTGTTCATTCTACATCAAAAAGCTTTCTCTGTAAAAGTTCAGAAAATATATATATATATATATATATATATATATATATATATATATATATATATATATATATATATATATATATATATATATATATATATATATATATATATATATATATATAAACAAAATCCTTTTAAAGTAAGTGAAATGGAGAAATTACACTGATTAATAAACTGTACCAGCTGAAGTCACACTTCAGTGCATCGAGACAGCTGAATGTCTGCAGCATAGCAACAAAACAAAGCAATCAAGTAAGTATTGCTACCTAATTTTTATGTTTATTTTTTTATTTTAAAATTTGCTACTCAACATTAGGGTGCATCTTCATGGTAGGCATGTTTCTGATGCAGGGAAATATGATAATTTCTAATTCTTAACCCACATTCTTATTTTTGCAAATTTAAGCCCTCATAAATTCATTGTCAGTATTGGAGTTATCCATCATAAGCATGCGAGATGGAGGGGAGTGAGAGGGGGGAACACTCGTGAGTAGTGGGGTAGCCCAATCTACACACACACCACACACACATGCATGCACACACACACACAAAGGAGGTCATGATGTGGCAAACTGGTTGGAAGAGGCACTCAGCTGTGTAGAGGATCTTCATAGGCAGCCAATGAGAGAATGTTACTAATATGACATATTCATCACACATTTATATCAGCCACTCAAAAGTGATGAACAAAATGACATATATGACGATGTTGCTTAGGAGCCAATAACAGTCACAAAAGCTCTTAAACTGGAGTGTGTTCTCCCAGCCATGAAACTTCAATGCCAAAGTCATGTCGCATCTCTATCAGCCACTCAGAGGAACCATACAAAATGAAATTGTACATGATGATGTTGCTTTTAAGTCAATAACAGTTGCAAAAGCTCCCAAACAGCAGAGTGCTCTCCCATCCCTCCCCATTCTACTCTCCTGCCCCTCCTCACCCAAAATGTGATTACCCTGGTCTATACCCCACAATACCCACTTATTAGTGTGCTATATGAACTGTTCATAAGTTACCATTACGTACTTCTGCCTACGCAGCTTTGCAAACCAAACAGAAGGCTTTTCTTACATTGTATATAACCATGTACTGTATATATTGTGGCAGGCTGCAGTTCCATACAGACAGTGCTGAGTTGCAAATAATGAACATGCAAATAATTAAGGTAATACTATAACTGCCAAAACAGGAAAACATCATCTGAAACCATCTTTAACAATGGAAATGATATGTCTAAAGGCTTCAATTTGCACATCATTAGCATTATGAAATACCACTTTAAACTTTACTACCCCTAACTCTATTGTTGCCATACAACTGAGGTTTTCTTAAATAAGCTAAACCTAAAAACACAGACACCTTTGAGTGAAAGTATACTTACCTATCAGTTTCTTTGCATTTCAACTTCACTTCAACCTGTCGAGGGTTCCCTGTAATGTCGCATATTGTGCCCTCAGAGTAAAAATGAGATACATGTCTCTTCCCCAGCTTATACTGCTTCTCTGGATGCTTTATGGAATGGGATAAAAAAACAAAGATTAGGTAGGATGAATAAACAGAAAGTTGGAAAATATGCTGTATTGTATATTTTATTACTACTGTATTAATATGAACATAGGTTTATGAGTTGTAAATTTCAACAAAACAAGTTTTGAATGGCAATACAACATATACAAACCATAGCCTTTTATATGGGAGTACCTTTCAGCAAAATCTGAAAACCAGGTGAACTTGGTAACAAGGTGGTTTACCAGGTGGTTAACAAGTGGACATGGGGGACGTGTGGGGGAGTATCCCTCACTCACCAACCATCGCACTCACTTTTCCTTCTACCACAGGAACTGAGCGGAGCAGTTGAGGTTGGACTAAATATATAAGGCTATGGATTGTATACCAAGGAAAAATAAAATTTGTTATTCAAAATTTGTTATGTGTTCCTGTGGGAATACAAACCATCACCTTTAATATAGGAAACTTAACCCTTAGGTGGGAGGTCAGTCCCCTTCAACTGACTGGAGTTGAGAACCTCCATGGAATTGCCGTAATCCCAGTTACCTTGCAAGCAAGGGAGGTCATTACTCCTGAACCTCTACTGGTCTGACAAAATTGTTGGCCAGAGTAACAGGGTTCTGGGCCTGAGTGCCCCTTGTAAAGCGATTAGGGGTTACTCATGTAAGGAATTGTTCAGAGAACCATAAAGTCTCCCACAGGATACTTCATGTCAAAATGCAATGTGGTCCTGGTAAAACCCAGAATTGAGTGCTGGACTAAACTCTACAGAGTCCCCTCTCCCCTTGTTACAAGAGAGAGGATGTGGGAGATGCCTCCCATTAATCAACCAGGAGGGGATGCCTCAAGTTCATTCACCTGAACCCTGCCTGACTTTAGTGTGTACTTCAGCCCAGATGCTGCTCTTAAAAGAGGGAATAAGGATGAACTGGAATCCAATCATTTCACTTCCACCTCCAGACTTAGGGACATCTCACAAAATGGAGTTCTGGTGACAACACTTGTTAGACAGCCATCACAAGTCCAGAAGAAAACTGTTTGGGTCTTGTGAGCAACATCCCTTGGGTAGAATAAGGAACTCAGAGTCTGATATATCAGACCCCCCCTCATTACCCAAAAACCCGAAAGTCCAACTAACACTGGGGGATGGACTAATGCCCTTAAATTCGAGATTTGTCCCATCGGAAAGGAATCAGCCTCCGAGTTCCTAGACAACTCTTTCCAGTACTAACTGGCACTAATGAAAGAAGGCAACACTCCAAAATCCAGAAGTTGACAACTTCAAATATTACTGAAAAGCACAACTGGCACAGCAGTACCTTATCCAGATCTCCAACTTTGATTTGGGGCGAAGAAATGAAACTCTCAATCTCATCGAAAGAGACGAGACTTAAGCTACTGTTTCTATTAACCCTTAAACGCCCAAAAGTGTCTGCTGTATGCCAACGGGGTTTGAGAGTTAGCACCAAAGCAGAAAGAAAGTTTTTTTCAAAAAATCACAGCACACTTAGTTTTTAAGATTAAGAGTTCACTTTTGGCTCCTTTTTTTCTCATTGCCTGAAGTTTAGTATGCAACCATCAGAAATGAAAAATATCATTATTATATATAATATTGGAATATATGACAGCGAAAAAAATTTCATATATAATTGTATACAAATCGCTGTGAGCAAAACGGTTAAAGCTAATGTGTTATTTTTTTTCGTTGTATTGTACACTAAATTGTGATGATTTTGGTATATAACAAATTTTAAAACAATCAAAGCAACACAGAAAATATTATCACAAAAATGATGCATGAATTCAGTAACGTCAAGCTGGACGTAAAACAAAAGGTTTTTTTAAAAATTCACCATAAATCGAAATATTGTGCTAGAGACTTCCCGTTTGTTGCAAAATGAAGGTAAATGATTGAATATTACTAGAATGTAAGAGTTTTAGCTTACAATTGCATTTTTCGACCATTTCGGTCGTGTCAAAGTTGACCGAAGGTTGAAATTTCAGCACTTATCGTGATTTATATGAAAATATTTCAAAACTGATAAAAGCTACAACCATGAGTTATTTTTTGTTGTATTCTACATGAAATAGCGCACATTTGAATATATAAAACTTTATGTAACGGCTAAAATAAAACAGTGCAAAAATTACGACAAAGTGACTAAATAATTTCTGAGATTTTCAGCAGAGTTAGCGGGAGCGGAGGTAAGGAAAAAGTTTTTTTTCAAAAATTCATCATAAATCGAAATATTGTGCTAGAGACTTCTCGTTTGTTGCAAAATGAAGGTAAATGATTGAATATTCCTAGAATGTAAGAGTTTTAGCTTACAATTGCATTTTTCTACCGTTTCGGTCGAGTCAAATTTGACTGAAGGTTGAAATTTTGGCACTTACCGTGATTTATATGAAAATGTCAAAACTGATAAAAACTACAACCATGAGTTATTTTTTGTTGTATTCTACATGAAATTGCACACATTTTCATATATAAAACTTTATGTAACGGCTAATAGAAAACTGTGCAAAAATTACGACAGTGACTAAAGAATTTCTGAGATTGTAAGGTCCTGACGCCGTCTCTTCCAAACACTTGTGTGTTCGTGTGTTCGTCGTCCATCGAAGTGGCGAGATGTTTGGCGTCTTCACAAACAGAAACATACATACAGTTTGATACAGAAGATTCGTTGGAACATTATGAGTACATGATTAGAATGCTTGCATGGCAATGCAAGTAGTGGTGATTGTACATACATCAAGACAACAATGGTTAGGGAGAAACAGACGGAAATATTGTATGGTTGAAATCGCGTTCCTTTAGAGAAAGAAAACGAGATGCTCTTGTTGTCTTGTCCACTCCGATGGATGACGAACACACGAACACACACGTGTTTGGCAGAGACGGCGTCAGGCTCTTACAAGATTTTCAGCAGAGTTGGTACGGACGTAAGGAAAAAGTTTTTTTCAAAAATTCACCATAAATCGAAATATTGTGCTAGAGACTTCTCATTTGTTGCAAAATGAAGGTAAATGATTGAATATTAATAGAATGTAAGAGTTTTAGCTTACAATTGCATTTTTTTACCATTTCGGTCGAGTCAAAGTTGACTGAAGGTTAAAATTTTGGCACTTATCGTGATTTATAATTTATATGAAAATATTTCAAAACTGATAAAAGCTACAACCATGAGTTATTTTTTTGTTGTATTTTACGTGAAATTGCACACATTTTCACATATAAAACTTTATGTAACGGCAAATAGAAAACAGTGCAAAAATTATGACAAAGTGACCAAAGAATTTCTGAGATTTTCAGCAGAGTTAGAGCGGATGTAAGGAAAAAGTTTTCTTTCAAAAATTCACCATAAATCGAAATATTGTGCTAGAGACTTCTCGTTTGTTGCAAAATGAAGGTAAATGATTGAATATTACTAGAATGTAAGAGTTTTAGCTTACAATTGTATTTTTCGACCATTTTGGTCGAGTCAAAGTTGACTGAGGGTTGAAATTTTGGCACTTATTGTGATTTATATGAAAATATGTTAAAATTGATAAAAGCTACAACCATGAGTTATTTTTTGTTGTATTCTACATGAAATAGCACACATTTTCATATATAAAACTTTATGTAAAGGCTAATAGAAAATGGTGGAAAAATTACAACAAAGTGACTAAAGAATTTCTGAGATTTTCAGCAGAGTTAGCTGATGCTTTCTTTTCGGATAAGAAAGAAATTCGTGCATGTGCAGCTGGGTCACGCTTGTAAACAAAACAACAGCGTGACCCATGAACTCTCAGCATCCCTCAAGGCGCATGATTTAAAATTTTTCACAAAAGAGGCCTATAAGTATTTTTCCGCGAATATTTAAAAAGAACTTTTTGTAGTCGACGTATTTTACGTCCACTTGGCACCCAACAGACAACTTTTGTCGACGTAAAATACGTCCAGTCGGCGTTAAAGGGTTAAGGAATGTTGGATGAGAGCGATCTCCACCCTAACATATACCTAATGCAATACAGCAAGCCAAAAGACATACAAAAATATATATAAAAATTCACTAACTCATTTTTGAAACACCGATGGCCAAAATTTGAAAAATGCGGGCAATCGCCCATCTCACAAGGGTGCCGCTATTGGGCCCGCCATCGTTATTGCAGGGTACTGTACATCTCCCACGAACCCCCACGCACTTCCACCCATGCTTAGTCTGTGTTTTATTTTGGTCTTGAATATACATACATTCAACTGGTTTTAACTCTTTGTACTTTTTGCCTGCAAACTTGTGATTTTTTTCATAATGCCCCCTAAGAAAGTGAAGAGTGATGGTGAGAAGAAGGAGCAGAAGAAACTAATCATTCAAATAAAGAAAGAAATTATAGAAAAATATGAACGTGGTGTTCGTGTGACCGACCTCACGACCATCTACAAGATGGCCAAGTCGATGATTTCGACAATTTTGGAAAACAAGGAGGCCATTAACCCTTTAACGCCGAAGCCCTATTTACAAAAACGTCTCCCGTATGCCGGGCGTTCGTGAGTTAGTACCAGAAGGAAAAAGTTTTTTCAAAAATCACAGCAAGCTTAGTTTTTAAGATTAAGAGTTCATTTTGGCTCTTTTTTCATTGCCTGAAGTTTAGTATGCAACCATCAGAAATTAAAAAATATCATTATCATATATAAATATTGGAATATATGACAGCGAAAAAAAACTCGTATATAATTGTATACAAATCGCTGTAAGCAAAACGGTTAAAGCTAATGATTTTGGTATATAACAAATTTTAAAACGATCAAAGCAACACAGAGAAAATATTATCACAAAATGATGCATGAATTCGTAACGTGCGGACGTAAAAAAATGTTTTTTTCAAAAATTCACCATAAATTGAAATATTGTGCTAGAGACTTCCCGTTTGTTGACAAATGAAGCTAATTGATTGAATATTACTAGACTGTAAGTGTTTTAGCTTACAATTGCAGTTTTCGACCATTTCGGTCGAGTTAAAGTTGACCGAAAGTCGAAATTTTTCTATTTATCGTGATTTATATGGAAATATTTCAAAACTGATAAAAGCTACAACCATGAGTTATTTTTTGTTGTATTGTACATGAAAATGCGCACATTTTCATATATAAAACTTTATGTAACGACTAATATAAAATGGTGCAAATATTACGACAACGAGATGAAAGAATTTGAGATGTTTGGCGAGTTACCGCCAAGAGACGTAAAGAAAATGTTTTTAAAAAATTCACCATAAATCGAAATATTGTGCTAGAGACTTCCAATTTATTGCAAAATTAAGTTAAATGATTGAATATTACTAGAATGTAAGAGTTTTAGCTTACAATTGCGTTTTTACCATTTCGGTCGAGTTAAATTGACCAAGGTTGAAATTTTAGCAGTTATCGTGATTTATGTGAAAATATTTCAAAATTGATAAAAGCTACAACCATGAGCTATTTTCTGTTGTATTCTACATGAAATGGCGCACATTTTCATATATAAAGTTTATGTAACAACTAATGTAAACGATGCAAACATTACGACAACATGACGAAAGAATTTCTGAGATGTTCGCCGAAGTTACAGATGAGTAAGGAAAAAATTTTTTTTCATAAATTCACCATAAATCGAAATATTGTGCTAGAGACTTCCAGTTTGTTGCAAAATGAAGGTACATGATTGAATATTACTAAAATCTAAGAGTTTTAGCATATAATTGCGTTTTTTGACCATTTCGGTCGAGTTAAAGTTGACCGAAGCTTGAAATTTTGGCAGTTATCGTGATTTATATGAAAATATTTCAAAACTGATAAAGCTACAACCATGAGTTATTTTCTGTTGTATTCTACATGAAATTGCACATTTCCATACATAAAACTTTATGTAACGACTAATATAAAACAGTGCAAACATTACGACAACGTGATGAAAGAATTTCTGGCGCGGACGTAAGGAAAAAGTTTTTCAAAAATTCATAAATCGAAATATTGTGCTAGAGACTTCCAATTGGTTGCAAAATTAAAGGTAAATGATTGAATATTACTAGAATGTAAGAGTTTTATTTTCATAATTGCGTTTTTTGACCATTTCTGGTCGAGTCAAAGTTGACCAAGGTTGAAATTTTGGCAGTTATCGTAGTTTATATGAAAAATATTTCCAAACTGATAAAAGCTACAACCATGGGTTGTATTTGCTGTATTGTACATGAAATTGCGCACATTTTCGTGTATAAAACTTTATGTAACGGCTAATATAGAGCAGTGCAAAAATTATGACAAAATGACGAAAGAATTTATGAAATTTTCGCTGAGTTACCCCCTTCGGCATAAGAAAAAAGTTTTTTCAAAATTCACCATAAATCGAAATATTGTGCTAGAGACTTCCAATTTGTTGCAAAATGAAGGTACATGATTGAATATTACTAGAATGTAAGAGTTTTTAGCTACATTTGCATTTTTTCGACCATTTCGGTCGAGTCAAATTGACCGAAGGTTGAAATTTTTTGTAGTCGACGACGGTACGTCCATTCGCACCCAACAGACAATTTTAGTCGACGTATGATACGTCCAATAGGCGTTTAAGGGTTAAAAAGGCTAATGTTGCAAAGGGTGTGACTGTACTTAATAAGGTGAGATCCAAAATGCTCAAAGAGGTAGAAAAAATCCTTTTGAAGTGGGTAAACGAGAAACAGATGGAAGGTGATAGCATCAATGAGCCAATCATCTGTGAGAAAGCTCGGCAAGTTCATCAGAGTTTGCCAAAGGAAACCCCCTCTACTAGTTCCACGCCTGAGGAGTTTAAGGCTAGTAATGGGTGGTTCGACAACTTCAGGAGGGGAACTGGCATCCATTGTGTACTTAGGCACAGTGAGGCTGCTAGCGCGGACAAGGCTGCTGCAGAGGCGTACGTGACCAAGTTTGCCAAGTATATCCCGCAGCAAGTTTTCAACTGTGATGAAATGGGCCTCTTCTGAAAGAAGATGCCCAGTAGGATGTTCATCACCCAGCAAGAGAAGGTGCTGCTGAGCCATAAGCTCATGAAAGACAGACTACACTTTTGTTATGTGCAAACGCAAGTGGCAACTTGAAACTAAAGCCGCTACTCGTCTACCATTCAAACTACCGCTGTGCCTTTAAGCAACACAGCACGAATAAGGCCAGACTGCCTGTAATGTGGAGGGCCAATAAAAAGGCATGGGTGACACGGAACTTGTTTATGGAGTGGCTGGAAAAAAGTGTTTGCACCGCCCGCAAGCCAGTACCTAAGCATGAACCAGCTTCCCCAGCAGTGCCTTCTGGTCATGGATAATGCCCCGGTGCACCCTCCCTACTTGGCTGACAGCACTGAACATGACTTCATACAGGTCAAGTTCCTTCCACCGAATGTGACCCCTATTTTGCAGCCCATGGACCAACAAGTCATTTGTAATTTTAAGAAATTATACACCAAGGTGCTCTTCACTAGATGCTTATGTGTGACTGAAGATACAAAATTAACTCTAAAAGAATTTTGGAAGAACTACTTTAATATTTTACACTGTATAACCCTCATCAACAACACAAGGAATGAGGTCACGTACCGCACATTAAATTCTGTATGGTGGCAACTTTTGCCCGAGTGTGTAACTGACCATGACTTTGAGGTGTCGATGCAGAGATTGTGCAGGAAACTGTGTCCATGGGCAACAGTATGGGTCTGGAAGTCAACGATGAAGATGTTGAAGAACTGGTCGCTGAGTGGAGGGTTTTGCCATGGATGAACTTCAACTCCACAAAGAAGGAGCTTGCTCGGGAGCAGTTAACTGACAAAGAGGAGGGCAGGGAGGAAGTTACAGATGCCAGCAGTGAATTCATTAAATCCACAATGGAAAAGTGGAGTGATGTCCAGAGTGTCCTTGAGTTGTACCATCCAAACAAAATTGTCATGAACAGGATCATGAACATGGTCAATGAAAATTTAATTAATCATTTTAGAACAGTTATGCAAGGAAGGAAAAAGCAACAGACATTGCATAAGTTTGTGATTAAAAGTGCACAAAAAAACCAGAAGAGATGAATCTCTAGAACGAGATCTCCCTGACTCAATTATTTAAAAATTAATTTCTATTCAGGACAGCAGGGACCAAATCACCCAAACAACTACAGTTGAGTCGTTGAGTTTACTTGCCATAACAATCCACTGCACAGAATACATAATGCAGAAAACCTGACAGCAGCGAACAGTCCATTCAAGCACCTGCACTGCTCAAGGAAGTAAAGTATGATACACCACTTAACTTTACTTAAACGTAAGTCATGAAGGTGATGTTACTGCTCATCCACCAACAAGATTCTCACCATTCCGAGAACCTACTACATTAAATATGCTGCAAACTCTGCAAGAATGATACAATGCAGACGAGGTGCACCCAAAAGGCAACCATCTGAGACTAAACTCATCCCAGGTGTGTGGCCCCCCATCTTCAGATGCTTCTGAAATCAAAGCAATACCAAAGGCAAAGAGTAAGGAAACCCTTAGAAAGGTTTCTGTCGCTGAAGAAAAGCAAAAGCATTCTTAACGCTCGCCATAAAAACTGAAGTGGCAAGGAAAATTTTAAATCAGCACTTTAGTGCCGTATCAGGCACAGAAACAAACACAAAAAGTTTACAGAAACAATACAAGATACCTTGTGGCAACAGAAGACCAAGAAGGCTGCTCCTGCCAGACAGGTACTGTGACATTACAGGTACACAATCCTTTATCCAAAATTCTAAAAACCAAAAACATTTTGTGGGAGGATAGAGAGTCAATTCATAAGGTTGGTGGTTTAGTGTGCTAACGGCTGACCCGAGTCATTTGGGTGTGTGCTGCTACTTAAATTATTGTTCTTATGAAATCCCAAGAATTGACCTTAGAAAACCCCAAGATTAACAAAAAAATCCCAAGATAATAAAATAATTGTACATCTCTCTCTCTCTCTCTCTCTCTCTCTCTCTCTCTCTCTCTCTCTCTCTCTCACTCACAAAAGATACAGTACTGCTAATTTGAGTCTCTTTACCCAATAGATATTAGCACATGGCATACACTGTGTGTGTATTCATAATGTTTTTAAAAAATGTACAGTACAGGTAATACATCTTTGGAAGATAAAAAACCTATTTTTGGTAGTCGCTGTTGAGTCCTCAAGGAGTTACCTTCCGTGGTCTACCAGAGCTCCATGATGACCAAACTAATATCAAAGAATTCTCTTCTAGTTGGTATTTTTGGCCAGGTATTGTGTCATGATGATCAACATCATAACACCTGATGGAGTATATAATGGACTCAAAGATAAGAGGGCACTTTCCCTTATCTTCAGCGAAGTTGAACCCAGTTTTTCCAACGTCAAAGAACCTGCAAGAAAGAGAAGTGACTATTGCGCATGCGCGTCCGCCCTCTTGTTTACAACTGGGCTGTTAAAGACCAAGGAGCCATTACTCTCTGTTGGTCAATGCAGGATGATCCCTTGCCCAAATCTCATGCCTTTTCATCACGGAAGTGGGAGGGTTTTGAGGACTCAACAACGACTACCAAAAATAGGTTTTTCCTATGTCAAAAAGTTCCTCATTGGACTGGTTGGCACAGTTCTCAACTAGCACACTGCAGGGCCCGAGTTTGAATCTCCAGCTGGCCAATGAAGAATTAGAGGAATTTATTTCTGGTGATAGAAATTCATTTCACGGTATAATGTGGTCCGGGTTCCACAATAAGCTGTAGGTTCCATTGCTAGGTAACCAACTGGTTCTTAGCCACATAAAATAAGTCTAATCCTTTGGGCCAGCCCTAGGAGAGCTGTTAATCAGCTCAGTGGTCTGGTTAAACTAAGGTATACTTAACTTTTTCCTATGTCAAAACCTGTTTTATGGTAGTGTGGTCGCTTGTTTCGTCCTCAAGGAGCTTTACAAAGAAACTGACAGGTGATGAAAAAGGCTTAAGCTTTCAATTTTTAATCCCAACACCCCAAAGGAAAAAACATTTCTGGTCCGAGGTCAAGCCACTAATTTCAAGTCCCATTCTTTATTCCAAATACTCTTCAGGTTTTGTACCAAGGAACAAGAAACTATACACGAACTTACGTTTTAGGATGCAGTTCTACAGTGGCTTATCTAAGCATGCTGGGTTTAGTTGCAGTACTGTTGCCCTTCTCCCAGCGAATAGTTAGCATACTCACCGTCAATAAGACCCTTGGTTTTCTGCTGTAGCACCTAGGGGTTAGGACTAACCACACCACCTACTGATAAACAGCGTAGTTGAATTTGTTCGAGCACGTGGCAATAATTTTTTTGTGTGTGTGTGTCCACGATGACCACCCTGTACATTCGGAGGCTTCTTTGAAAGAGACATTTCTTAAGGCCAACGATGTACTTACTTTCCTAATATCATGTGACCTAGGAAAGGAGTGTGGATTTGCCCTTTCAATGAGAGACACTACAATCATTCTCAAGCCCTTGTAGGAAGAGTGATTAGTTTATGCTAAGGTGTAGGAAAGTAGGAACCTCTGGGATGTTTGCCGTGACTTCTAAGTAAACCTTAAGTGCTTGAACTGGGCATAATGTCTTGTCTGCTAAATTGAGTTTTCTTATAAGAACAGATTTCCTTTATAAAGGATCCTCATTCTTGGCCAGGAATGAGGAGCCAGGGGACAATAATAATTGATGGTCAGCTGTTTGCATGATGCTTTGTCCCCGTCTAAGAGAGCCCAGTTCACTAATACAAGCTCCTGATGCTAATGCAATCAAAAAGATCGCCTCTTGTAGCATGTGTGTTGTGGTTGTATTGGGTCCGCTGAATTGAGGGGCTGATAGAAGTCAATGCACCTTGTTCAGGGAACAAGTAATTGGGAGCCTTTTGGGAGCAGGCTTTGTAGAGCAGTCTGCAGAAAGGAAGTGACAACTTCTATACTGGAGTCAATCCCGAATCCATAAAGCAAGGGTTCCATTAATGCAGCCTTGTAAGCCATGATTGTTGCAACCGCAAGGCGTTTGTCTTCAAAAGAGTATGTAAGAAAAATAAAAAGTGTTTCTATAGAAATCTCATCTGGGCTCTCAATATGGATATAATCTAACCATATCTTCCAAACAGACTAGTATTGCTGGAAAGATGATGTCTGTAATTTTTGCACACTTGGTACCTAGCAATGTTGGGTGAGTAATTTTCACAATAGATATTTTAAAAATCCATACGTGAAGGTCTTGGCTCAGAAAGGAGGATGCATAAACAACATTCCCTCTTACTGTCTGGAATAGAACAGCAGACGATAGTGGAATTGATCTTTTCGTCCATTGTTCAAGTAATAGGAACCAATGCCTGTTTGGCCAATTTGGGGCTTTAAGTAAGCTGTTCCTTGGAAGGTTAGAAATTTCCTCAAAACTTTCAAAATCTGGGACAATGGAGGAAAAAGATATCGTCCTCCCCTTGTTTCAGTCCTTAGGAAGGCATATCTTCCTGTTGCTTGATTGTCCAGGTTCGGAGACACATACATTAGGAGTTTGTGATTCTCGTATGTGGCGATCAGGTCCACTTCCGGTTGTGGATGCATGTTGGCTATTGTTTGAAAAGAGTGGTTGTCCAACATCCACACTGCTGAGGCTGTCATTTTCCTTGATAGAGAGTCTGCTATTACAATGAGACCCCTTATGAGGTGAATTGCAGATAGGTGCCACTTCCTTGCTTGCGCCACCCAAAGGATGGCTAGCATTATCATATTCTGAGGAGGTGAACGTGATCCCAACCTCTTGATGCAGGACACTGTATTCATGTTGTCTCTCTCTTCTGGAGGTCTGAGTTTTTTGAGAGACAAAAAGACAGCCATCAGCTCCAGGAAACTGATATAAGAATTCCTCAGAGTAGCTGATCACCTCCCTGCCACCTGACGATCCTCCCAATGTCCCCCCCCCAACCTGTCAATGAGGCATCTGTGTGTATTGTCACTTGTACAGACAAAGGAGTCAGGGTGACCTGTTTTGCCAGAGATTCCTCCCAGATCCAAGGCTGAAGTACCTCCCCAACTTTCTTAATTTTTTGATGAGGTTGGTCTTGCATCTTTTTTCTTCATGCAATAGCCAGAAATTGTTCATAGTTTCATTTATAATCTGAGTACTGGATCTATTACTGATGCAAACTGCAGCAAGCCCATCATACATTCTAATTGCCATCTGGAAACTCTGGGCTGTGCAAGGAACCTTTTGAGAACTTGCCTTATTCTGTTTTGAGTATGATGGGGAGAGACAACAGGCTGTGAAGAGTATCCCAACACAGTCCCAGCCACTGAAAGTCTCTGCTGGGCGTGAGGCGGGATTTTTTCCAATCTATTATAAAACCTTTTGACTGTAGTCTGCTTGACCATTGCTCTTGGGTTTTTCAAGCACTTTTCTTGTGGGCCCCAAGATCAACCATTTGTCTATGTAGGCTATTAGTTGTATTCCTTTTTGTCTGAGTTCTCGAACGAATACTGTTACTAATTTTGTAAAATATTCTTTAGGCAATGTTTGGCCCAAAGGGTATGACTTTAAATCTGTACGTATCTTTCCCTATCAGGAACCTTAGGAAGGGACGGAAGGAAACAGCAATAGGGACTTGCCAGTAAGCATCTTTCAGATCTATAGACTGTCCAAGTCCCTTTTGGAATGATTCAACTTACTTGAGCAATGGCAGTTATCCAAAACTTTGGCAAACAATGTGCTCGTTCAATGTTGATTGGATGAGGATCACTCTTCTTTTGGAGGAATCCAAAGAGACGTACTTGGTGGCAAATGTACACGTTTCTCTATGGGCCCCATTAACAGGGCCTTTCTGTACATATAAATAATGCTGTCCCCACCACAGGGGAAACTTCCATTGTCTGTGATGTTGTCGAAGCCGACCCCCAACCATACAATTCCTATTGGTATCTGCCTCTTCCTCTGCCTTCACCTTTGACAGACATTCCAGGTGTTGCTTTTCCTTTTTCCCCCTATAAGATGACTTTTGGACCTTGTGAAAAAGATGTCCTTGCTGTTGATGTTGTTGTTGTCCCTTTGTAGGGAACTGTCCCTTCTGACCACCTACCTGTTTTCTGAGGAAAACTTTTGGGGGTGACTGAAGGCTTTATGATTTTTTTCAAAGCAAGCCTTTTTTGGGGTTGGGTTAAGGGAAATTTTGGTTCTTTGTTTCCTGAATTCCCCTTTCTCCGGAAGAGCGTACACTGTACAGTTCTGTTGGCAGGCATGCTCATTGAGTTGGGCCACAACAGACTCCTCAAACAGGTCCATACAGAAGGTGTTAGAATGCAATAATGCAGTGACAATTGAGAGTTATTTGATGGAGCCCTCCAATGCTTCCATTCACGCTTTTATGCGCCATTCTAGGAAATCACAGTGTGCTTCCCACTGGGTTCTCATAAGACTTTTGGCCTCAACAGCAAAAATTATCCTGTAAATCTTCTGGAAGCCTTTTGGTGGCAACTTCCAGCAAAGTGGTAGAGGTTATAATACTAAGGAGTCGGAGCCTAGCATAAAATTCCGACGAGGCTGTCCCCTCTGAGAGTTGTCTCACAGGGGTCCCAAACTGCTGCGTAGCTATATCTTGGTGGAATTTCCAACACTGGGATGACCATGGCAAATGGTTTTAATTCTGCCATTGTCTCTTGTTTTTAGTCACTACAAATCCTGAAAATCTGTCTTCACATGATTAATAATTTTGAAAGTGAAGGGACAGAAGGCTGGGGCTACTTGCTGAGCAACTTCGGTCTAATTCAAAATGGAAGTAGAGATCCATTTTTCGCTGACCTGGTAAAGGGTGATTTCTATAGCTTTTAATGCTATAAGCACAGGTAAGAAAACCGTTTCTGTTAGTGGTTTCTACATGTCTAGTGAAGATGGTACCAGGTGCCATTCTGTATTAGGGAATGCTGCCCTGTTTCTAAATTCTAAACATACAACTTCGATCATAGTTTTTCTCTCATTAATTACATACTTACCATCAGAAGAGAAAATGCACATTGAGGCATCTTGCCAAGGATTATCAGTATCATCAAGGGTGAGTATTGGAGCCTTTATTGTTTTGATCTGAAGGTATGTATTCCAAACTGACCATTTTGTTGTTTCCAGTCGGAATTCTAACATTAGATCTTGTTTGGGCAACATTTGTATCCACACTCACTTTTCAGTCACAGGATGTAGTACTTTTACACTCTGGAGTCTACATGACCGACTTACTTTTCTTTTGCCTCATGTCCCTTATATATTGCCATTCTGTGGCAAGAGCATCTTTGATGGTACTCAATTTCCTTACGGAATTGATCAAATGTCGCAAACCTTGTACAGTATCCCCGTATCCCTTTTTGGAGCTTGCGCAATCTACCAGCTTCAGCACCTGAACTGTAACTGTCTGTTAATCAAAGGGCAGAAGTCCTGGCAAAGTTACTATATCCCTCCAAAAATGTAGTCATTTCAGTCAGAGTTAGGTGGATCCTTGTACAGGCAGTCCCCGGTTATCGGAGGGGTTCCGTTTCTGAGGGTGTGATGATAACCAAAAATTGCCGCTAACTGAAAATCAGCGATTTCGGCGCTTTTAGCGGCTATTTTCGGGTTGTCGCACCGGTCGTCGATTTTTGGTTATCGGCGCCTCTGTTAGGTATGTATTGTCGCCAATGCCCAATTATCGGTGCCAATAAGCGGAAATCGGCAAATTTCGGCGCCGAAAATTCCAGATTTTTGTTGCTAGACATGCACCATAAAACCGGATCGCTGTTAACCGAGCCCGCCGTTAACCGAGGACTGCCTGTATTCCTTTTTGGGGGAAAGATCCTATTCAGCAATGATGGCTGCATGGGGAATAGAATTCCTTCTAGAAGGTTTCTCCCATGTGATGCCAAGCCCCTAACCCGCTGGTCAGCGAGACTGCAGCAGCGTGACCTTCATGCCTGAAAAGTTGGCCTGAAGAAAACTTTCACCAGCCAATAGGAGACCAGCTCCCCACTCTGGCCAATCAAAATTCAGCAGGCGGCCTACCCCCTGCTAACCTCCGACTATATATTGAGTAGACACGTCCATCAACATCAATCTACCCCTACCTGAAGCCATGATCATACCCAGTTGAAACTGGGAAAACGTTAGAAATAATTGTATACTTTAAGTGACAAATACATACATTGTATAAAAACTCTACGGATTATGTCCTTCATATTTAAATACACGGATATATGGAATCCCTGGAATTTCACTATTTCCCTCCTGAAGATGAATAACATCGAGAACGTTACATGCCCTTGATGCAGTAGCAGAGAAAAAGCAATAATTAGAAAACAGAGCTCTATACAAATTAAATGCAGCTGATGCAGCAATTTCATTCAACAATAATAATAATAATAATAACATAACATAATAATAAATATAACAGTAATTACAAAATTGTATGTGATAAGTAATTTAAACAAACAAATATCTTTCCCCTCATCTTTTGAGAAGAAGCTCGAAGGCAAAGCTGTCAGACATGTCACTTTAATATGACAAGAATGGGGAGTGTTGCTGATTAGCGGGTCAAATCTCTCTCTCTCTCTCTCTCTCTCTCTCTCTCTCTCTCTCTCTCTCTCTCTCTCTCTCTCTCTCTCTCAGCCCCAGTAATAATTAATTAATATATAATTTTACTCTCTCAAGTAATGACAACCCCCTCTCTCTCTCGTTCACAGTTAGCACTCACACATTTTTACAACTTCTTATTTCTCTGTACATCTTCACCTGTACAGTAGATAGTTCAAACTGATCTCATTTTACCTGTACCATCTATGAAGTGCAAATGCACTAGTGTGGCAAATACATTCTAAAACATAGAGACTATTATAACTAAGAGTTGTATTGGTCAAAATAAAAAACACTGTTTGTTCATGAAAAAGCAATTCAGAACAAAGAGAAGGAGATGTAGAATAAAGAAGTTATTAAAAAGAGGTTGAGATGACTTCTAAAAATAGATCAGTCAGGAGGGGAGAGGGGAGAGAGACAGAAATTCTCTTCCAACTCTCTATTTTTACGTCAACCATTTATTTCTTTTTTCAAGGGTAATGTATTAAGCTAACATTTAAATGAAATTACAGTAACTTTAATTTCATTTAAAAGTTAGCTTAATAATTTAGGAGCATGATTATGGTCATATTTAGTGTTTAAATTTTAGAAATAAGCATTTATTAGCATTTTTAGGGACCATACCAAACTTATGCGAAAATTCGCCTTGAGCGAGGGGTTCTGGAACCTAACCTTGCGTAAGTTCGGGGTATGACTGTAATCAGTAAAACACATACACTATTAAAAACTATGTACTGGATTCAAAACACACACACACTTGCGTCACCATCAACTTCACGTGAGCAAAACATTCTTTCTAAACACACACACACACACTTACGTCATCATCAACTTCACGTGAGCAAAACGTTCTTTCTCAGACAGAATACAGCTAAAACCTTATTGGCTGGCTGGTTGCCATGGAGATCTGTTAGCCAACAACAGCCCTCTAATTCTGTTCTATTTATGAACATATTTTGATTCCAAATGGTGTGTACAGCACTAGGTTTGAACACTGCCATGATTGTGATTATTTGACTGCTGACGGAAAAAACTACTCAATATTTTGTTTTATATAATTATTCCTTAATGAAAACAAGAATTTAACATTAATTTTAACTTTAATTAATATAGTGGTATGAAAAATCCTACACAGAGTGTAGTAGTGATGCATCATCACTTGCAAATCCTGTTCCCGGATCGTCCTCAAGTGTACGACTGCAAACTGATGACGATGTTAGTAACAACAAAGAACAACTATCTCCAAGATCGATGTGATGAAATGCATTTTATAGTATTACTTATCTTTAAAATTATCAAGTTGAATTACAACTACAGTATTCTGATTATGTATATTTTTGCGTTTTATGGAATGTTTTTGTTGAAAATACAGTAAACTCCCCATACTCGTGGGGGATGCGTACCACAACCCCCCTGAATAGCTAAAACCCATCATTTGTTGGAAAAAACCTATCTCGAATATAGCCTAGCCTACACTAGGATATTCAGTACCATGTATACAAATATGGTAGCCTAGCCTACACTAAAAAGTATACTCTATACATACATGGTATAGTACAGGTTGACCATCACTAATCCAGCATCACTGGGACCTGGAGGGTGCCGGATTAGCCATTTTGCCAGAGTAGCCATTTATTAGGCTAGAATACATGAAACCCAGTAGCTAAGCACATCATCTTAGAATAAAAATATCCCATAAAATCAGTACAAAGTTGGATAATAAAGAAAAGACAATTATCAAATACAGGTAGTGCTCGATTCACGATAATCCAACTTTACGATATTTCGTTGTTTGATTACGATGGGGTTAGCAATTATCACCGGTACGAAAATATTAGAAATATTTTTAGAATTTCTTGAGGTGCAGGCAGCAGGTACAATCAGGCAGCGAGAGAGACCAACTTACAATGAGAAACTTTTTTCCTCCATCTCTATTCCATCTACTAGTTAAAAGTAATATGAATGATAAAAGTATTGTTAGTAACGTTATACCCTTGCAAAAATGTGTACAGCCATAAACAGTCGAACGGGAAAGTGTTGTTTTGCTAATAATCGTATCGGATAACAACCGTTTTTCTTGGATTTCAACCATAAATGCGGTAATACAAAAATACCAGAGTTATGTTACAAATGACGTTAAGTACTTACAATAGGACTGATATATTATTTCCTGCCGATCTTTCTCCAAAGCGAACCAGGATTATTCGCTTTGGAGAGAAAAGATCGGCAGGGAATATACTGCTACAGTAACTTAGAGCTGTAAGTTGTACCTGAAGCTGAGAAAACAGTGTTCAAGCTGCTAATGACTATAAATTATCGTGCATCGGCAATATGGATGAAACGTGACCGTAAATAAAACTGGAGAGAATGCATTTTTTAATCAAACTATTGGACATGAAAGAATACAAGAATTACTACTGTTTGCACACAGATAAAAGATAAATACATAAAGCTCGTATTATTTAAAATCAGAAAATAGCGAATGGAATCTTTGATTTTTTTACACAAAACAAACATGCCTCCAAACGGCCAGCCGTGATTCCCGCGAATCGTCATATACAACTAAAAAATATGACATTTTATAATAAATAAGATTTTATATCATATACTTACCTGTTGTTTACATATAGCTGTAATTCTCGAGTCTCGACAGAAAATTCAAAACTGGGCGGTCCCGCTAATATATGGTCAGGTGATAACGACTACCCGCCCTCTACCGGGAGTACCTGGATCCATTTCCATCAACAACTAATCATATTTTCTATGTCCCCTTGTCCGCGGGAGGCGGGTGGGAATATTTTTTATAAACAACAGGTAATATGATATAAAAATCTTATTTTTATTATAAAAATGTCATTTTTATACATGAACTTACCTGTTGTTTACATATAGCTGATTGCCACATTGAGGCGGTGGGCATGGACAGCTGTAAGTGTTAAATGGAAAAAACCTGAGATCATCAGGCAAGAAAAACGTCTTAATCTTTGGATCCTTACCTGCTAAGGAAGCTGTTTCTCGGTTACTGCCTCTGTAACCTTGCTATCCTAGTGCAACCAGGCCTAGTAGCTCAGAGCGCAGGTTGCTATATGGAGAAAGGTCTGTTAGCCAGCCGTCTTCGAACAATCAACCAAAGCATATAATGCCCCTGCTCAGGCGCAGTACTCAAGCATCCACCATCATATCACCCAACCATAAAAAACTCACACCAACCTATTAAAATTAGACCTACTAGGCCATCTAACCTCTTAGGCTCTAGTAGTCGACCAAAAGAAACTTCTGCACCCAAGGAAACTAAGGAGAGGATCTAGAGCCTCTGGTTTCCCTTGCCCATCACCGGTGTCAGGCGTAAAAGGGGCTCCAAACGTACTGCAGTCTTCATATGGTTTTGATCTGTCTCCAGATAATGCGAGGGCAAAAACAGACGAACATCTCCAATAAGTTGAACTTAATATCCTTTAAAGCCATGTTCTTCTTGAAGGCTAAAGAAGTTGCAATAGCCTAATTTCACAGGCCCTCACTTTAACTAAGGGGAATCCCATCCCTTAATTCCTTGTGTGCCTACAGATCAGTTCTTTCAAAGGAAAGCAATCCCATTTTTAGATAGAGGGTTCTTGGGGTTCTTAGTTGAGCACCATAAAAATCATGAGTTCCTCTTACACTTCTGGTCCTGTCCAGATAGAATTTCCAAGCTCTGACCGGACAGAGAAGTTCCTCCGTTCTCTTCCACTCCAAGGAGGATAGGCTAGGAATGGAAATTCCCTTGGCCATGGATTACTAGGGTTTTTGCTTCTTAGCTAGGAAACCCAAGGTGAAGGAAACTACAGCCTTATCCGCACAGAAACCAACTCTTTTGTCCAGAGCATGAATCTCACTTACTCTTTTGCCGAGGCCAGTGCCAAGAGAAAGAGAGTTTTCTTAGTTAGATTCCTAACGGAGCAGGAACTCAAAGGCTCAAAAGATTTGGAGGTAAGCCACTTTAGCACCACATCCAAATTCCAATGCGGTACATGAAGAGATTTGCCTTTTAGTGGTAGCAAAGGATTTAAGGAGTTCTGCAATATTTTGTCCGAGGAAAGGTCTATACCTCTATTCCTGAAAACTGCCGCCAGCATACTCCTATACCCTTAATCGTGCTGACAGCCAATTTCTTCTCCTTGTGCAGAAAAAAAAGAAAATCCCCACCTGGCTTAGAGTCGTAGAAGTGAAGACACTCCAGACTCGGAGCACCACTCCCTGAAGCGCTTCCACGCTTGATAGACCTTTGTAGACCAGGGCCTGGTTGATCTAGCCATTGCCTGCGCCATCTTTTCTAGAGTAGCCTCTCTCCTCCTGTAGAGTCGCCGAGAGTCTGAACCCTGTCAGATTTAGATCTGACGGGTTCCTGTGGGAACTTTCTGCTGTGCAACTGGCACAGAAGGTCTGGTCTGAATGGCAACCTCCTTGGCCAATCCACTACTTTCTCCAGTAGCTCTGGAAACCATGATCTTCCTGGCCACCATGGAGCTATAAGGATCATTGACACACCTTGTGTGCTCGAAACTTTTTCAGGACTTCTCCCAGCATCCTGAAGGGAGGAATGCATAAAGGAAGAGACCCGACCAGTCCAGGAGCATGGCATCCACCGCTAATGCTTCTGGGTCTGGAACAGGAGAGCAAAGAGAGGTAGTCTCGCGGTTTTCCCTCGTTCTGAACAGGTCTAGCATGGGAGTTCCCCAAACCTTCCACAGGCCTTGGCAGACTTTCTGGTGGAGGGTCCATTCGTCAGAATGACCTGGAGTGACCTGCTGGGGATATCCGCTCTACGCTGAGAGCTCCCGGATGAGCGAGTTACTAGCTCTATGTTCTTGGTTGCCGCCACAAAAGCAGGTCTTTTGCGATCTCGAACAGAGAGAAGGAGTGAGTGCCTCCTTTGTTTCTTCATGCACGCCAGAGCTGTGGAGTTGTCCGAGTGCACTATCTTTTTGTTTTTCCACCAGAAGCACGTAAATGTTCCAAGGCTAGATGTATTGCCTTCAACTCTTTCGCATTTATGTGCCAGTCCCGTTGGGATGAAGACCAATTGCCTGACACTTGAAGATCCCCAATGTTGCTCCTCAACCCTGCGTCTGAAGCGCCGGAGAACATCAGGTCTGGGTTCCTCTGTCTCAGTGACAAACCTCGATCTAGTTTGCTCCTGTCGTTCCACCATGACAGGTCTTGCTTTACTTGAGAGAGTGGATAGAGGAAAAACAAACGAATCCGTGTCTTTCTTCCTGTTCCAGATCTGCTGTAGGAAGAACTGAAGAGGTCTCATGTGTAGCCTCCCAGACTGGACGAACATCTCTAGCGATGAGAGGGTGCCTAAAAGGCTCATCCATTCCTTTGGCAGAACAAGTCTTGGCTGCCATCAGGTATCTCACTTTCAGCAGGCATTTCTCGATCCTTTGAGACGTCGGAAAAACCTGAAAAGAACTGAGTTCATCTGAACTCCCAAATAAGTCAAGTCTTGAGATGGAGAGAGTTGTGACTTTGGAAGATTTACTATGAGTCCCAATTCGTCGGCAAGAGAAAGGGTCCTTTGTAGGTCCTTCATGCATTGGCCTTTTGACGGAGACCGGATCAGCCAGTCGTCGAGGTAAAGGGAAATGTGAATTCTCAAGTGAAGCCATTTCGCAATTGAGCCATCGTTTTGTGAAAAACTTGTGGGGCTGTTGATAGTCGGCAAAGAGCCCTGAATTGAAAAGCCCTGCCTCTGAACACAAAACCGTAGGAATTTCCTTGATCTCGGATGGATAGGTACATGAAAAAGTATGCGTCCTGAGATCGAGGACACCATCCAGTCTCCTTCCTTCAGGGAATTGATAACCGACTGTGTGGTTTCCATCTTGAATGGTGTTTGAAGCAATAAATTTGTTCATTAAGGGCGCACGCCGAGGACTGGTCTCCATCCTCCTGACGATTTTGGAACCAGAAACAGACGGTTGTAGAACCCGGAGATGAAGGTTCGAGGACTGCTTCTATGGCTCCCCTTTTGAAGGAGGTAAACAACTTCCCTCCTCCAACACCACAAGTTTCTCTGAGTCCCCTGGATGATACGTTGAAGTCTACTGGCGAAGACTTTAAAGGAGGACTCTCTGAGAAGGGAATGGTGTAGCCTCTCTCAGAACGTTGATCACCCAGGTTCTGCTCCTTGGCCTCCCAAACTTGCCAGAACGACTTTAGTCTGGCTCCGACCGTTGCATGAAGGACCTTGAACTCATCGGTTGGTACCCCTAGCTTTCTGGGGATGAGAAGAGAATTTTCCTCTTCCCCTAGCACGGAAAAAGGGTTGAGAAGGAGTACCCCGATAGGCCTAGAGGGATACAGGAAAGAAGGCTTGGGTACTACTGGAGAAGTTGAAAACCTGGGTCTTTTTGAAGAATGAGCCAGTAGGTCTTGAGTAGACTTCCGTGAGAGAGGCCTAAATTTCCTAACTAACGTGGGGGAAAAGGGATTCTTTAAGCAAAGGAGCAAAAGAAGAGCAGATTTCTGGTTCCTGGAGACTCTCTCGACAAACGAAATCCAATGTGCTCTCTTCTTCAAAATGCCGGTAGCAGTCACTGAGGCAATTTCTGACGTTCCGTCCGTGATGGCCTTGTCTCAGTCAGGCCAAAATAGCATCAAGATCTGTAGCAGTCTTGGGGAAGATCACAGACTTTCACTGTCCTGCTCAAGGCTCTATAGACCAGTCAATAAAAAGAAAAGATCTCCAAGATCCTATAGGAACTCTTCACCAGATGGTCAATTTCCGAAGACCAGTCGACTTTGACGAAGAAAAGCTGAGCGACGGGCAGAATCCACAAGGCTGGAGAAATCCCTTGAGGAGGCAGAGTCTCCCAAGGAAAAGACTTCCCCAGTCTCATACCACGAACGAGACTTAAAAGACAGATGAGAGGGGGAAAACAGAAAGATGTTTTACCCTGAGATCTTTTCTTGCTCAACCATCCTTCTTGCCTTCGGAGCTCTTTTTTCACGAAACAGACAGGACCAGCTTCAGAAATCTAGAGGAAGGAGGTTTAAAATCCTTGGCAAACTGCGTGAGTCGGAGACTTAAGGGGAAGCTGGAGCAAAGTCTTCTTGAAAATGTTCTTCAAAAGTTGTAAGAGATGCTTAAAGTTGGAGCGTAGGAGCAGACGGAACATCATCTACTTGGAAACGTGTTTTGGAGGCGCCAACCGCCAAAGTAGCGTCGTGAGTGCGGCCGGTGCGGCGAGTGGCGCCAGGAGCGCGATCGAAGCGGAGCCAGGCGCGAGCGAAGCGGAGCCAGGCGCGCTGAGCGAAGGAGCCAGGCGCGCGAGCGAAGCAGCCAGGTGCGTGAGCGGGAGCAGAGACCGAGCCTCAGTTGCAGAAGGAACCTGAAGTGCTGGAGCTTTAAAACCTTCGAAAGTCTCAAAATCTTGTCCAATTTGTCCTCTTGCGAAGCGGGGCCAGGAACCGAGGCATAAAAGCCGACTTGGGATCCAACGGGAAGGAAGCCGCTACTTGCATGCTAACAGGAGGATCCGCGCCGCTACGATCCGTGAGAACGTACATCCGGACTGCCTGAAGAAGAAGAGATCTCTGGGCTATCCCAAAAGCTACAAGACGGAAGAGGAGAACATGCGAAAGTTTCTTGATAGAACTTGACTTGGAGAGGAAGCTCGTCTCTTCAGCTGCCTACTAGACTCTGACTGCTTTCCAACTCCTCCTCGATTTAAACAGAAGCACAAGAAGACACTTCCGCATCGCTTTACTATAGCGCAGCTGCAACAGCCTGGGACGCAACAGGACTGTTAGAGGGAGCAACTGTCAGAGCAGACCCCACTCGCCCTCCCTTCGCCGCATGTCTTCTCCTGAGCCCTGGGAGCCGGACAGAGACTCCGACCTAGAGAGCGCGGGGGACGAACAGTCACCTCCTCCACAACACTATCACTGGCAACACTGATGTCTCAGACATCAGCACTCCACATCCTGGCCAATCTTCTATCGCAGAGAAAAGAGCCGAAATCTTACCATCAAATTCTGCCCAAGGTCTGACACGGTAGTGGGTTCGGAAACAACAGGTTCCGGGGCAGGAATAGGAACAGGAGGGGTAACAGGAACAGAACAAGAGGCAATACTACTCCTACTCTGGGAGGAACTTGGTCAAGCCTTACGTGCCCTATCTTTACTTAATTTTGCCTGATATTTAGCCAACTTTTGCCAATCAAGCACAGACAAAGACGGAACATTCATCACATCTATCCAGATTCGTGCACAATTTCCCTCTACAGTTAGAGCAAGAAGAGTGAGGGTCTATGTTAGGACCCGAGACATTCGAGTTTTACAACCCCCGCAATATCTAATTTGAGATCCTGAATCAGACATAACTAGAAAAATCTCAACCAAAAGCCAAAACAAGCCAGAACCGTCAACAAAAGTGGGTACTTCACCAAAGAAGAACGGAAAAGCACCGATGAATTTCCTGAAGAGGAGTAGACGCTAGTCGCCCGGCCCGACAGAGAAAATATGATTAGTTGTTGATGGAAATGGATCCAGGTACCCGGTAGAGGGCGGGGTAGTCGTGATCACCTGACCATATATTAGCTGGACCGCCAGTTTTGAATTTTTCTGTCGAGATCGAGAATTACAGCTATATGTAAACAACAGGTAAGTTCATGTATAAAAAGCTAAATTAATTTCACAACTAAACGCATTTGTTATATTTCAACTTAAAACACTTCTCGTATAACTAAAAATATCCGTGTCCCAAATAAATAAATATCCACATTCATTTACGTAACTAGAAGCAAAAAGCGCTTTGAACTTAGTTAAATGCGCGTGAAATAAACACCGCGATACTGATTCCCAAAACAAAACATTGATCGAATTTATAATACAATCGGAAACAATGTAGTAAAGCATAACTTTTTAAAAGATCCATGAAAAAGATGCACATTTGTTATGTTGATGTTTGTATAATACTGTTAATATGTGAATAGAGTTCAGTATAAGTAGGCTAGGCTACCAGTTTGTTGAGGTAGCACACTGCGCCATCAAATTAGGCGTCACAGCAAGTTAGCGAGTGACCCGGAATTTGAAAATTAGTGCGAAACTGGAAATTACTCTAGCCGAAATTTGTGCGGATTACTGATTGTTCGGGACTACTGATTGCCGGATTAGTGATGGTCAACCTGTAATTAATAATATCAGCTAATTCTGGAAGTTCATGTAGAGTGACTTACGATAATTCAATACAAAGAGAAACTGAATAAGAAACAAGAATTAGTTTAGCCTACACTATGGTATATCATATACATATATGGTAGCCTAGCCTACATTATACTGTGCTCTATACTCACATATCGCATTATACAAACAACAACATAACGAATATGCATCTTTTCCATGGATCTTTTAAAATGTTTTGCCTTAATTCACTGTATCCAGTAATATTGTATATATTCTTATACTGCTTTTGTCTTATAAATTGCGATCACAGCGATCAATGTTTTAGTTTGGAAATTGATCACGCAGTAAGTTTATTTCGCCGTATTTAACTCAGTTCACAGTGCTTTTCTTGCTTCTAGTTAGTGTAAATGAATCTCTGGCTACTTTATTGACATGGGATAAGGTTATTTTTCATTATACGAAGTGCTTTTAAGTCGAAATATAACTTAAATGCATCGTGTTGTGAAATTAATTTAGCTATTTATTTCGTTGACAGATGACGTTGGCCATTTGGGGGCGTTTGTTTTGTGTAAAAAATCAAGATTCCGTTCATTATTTTCACTTGATTTCATCATAATACGAGCTTTACGTATTTATCGTTTATCGGCGTAAAAATAGTAGTAATGCATTCTTTCATGCCCAGTAGTTTTGATTAAAACACTTTCTCTCCAATTTTAATTACGGTCGAGTTTCATCCATGTTGCCGATGCATGATAATTTATAGTCATTAGCAGCTTGAACATTGTTTTCTCAGCTTCATCTACGACTTGCAGCTTAAATTTAGCAGAATACTTCCTTGCCGATCTTTTATCCATACCAAATAAGGGTATAATGTAAAAATGTATCAGTCCTATTCTACTTAACATAATTTGTGCTATAACTACGGTAACTGTTTATTACCGTATGATGGTTGAAATACAAGCAAAACGGTTGTTTTTATCCGATTCGGTGATAAGCAAAACAAGTTTCTCATTCGGGTGTTTATGGCTATGCAGATTACGCCAAAAAGAGTATAACGTTACCACAATACTTTATCATTCTCTTTACTTTTTAACTAGAAGGTAGGATAAAGAGATGGAGGAAAAGAAGTTGGTCTATTGTAATTTGGTCTCTCTCACTGCCTGATTATATGCTGCTGCCTGTGCCCGTGCGAAATTTAAAAATATTTTACAAATATTGTCGTATCTGTATTAATTGCTTACCCCATTGCAAAATCAAATTATTGTAAGGTGAATTATTGTAACTCGAGCACTACCTAAGTATTTTATTAGTTTTATCACAAAAAGTGCATTTACTCATGAAAATGAGATGAAAATACAGTAATTAGTGAATATTTCTGTGAAAAATACTGTGAATGGGCGAATTTTCAGTGAATAATGCGTATAAATGTTCCATAGAGAAATCCGTGAATAGGTGAGTCCGTGCATCGTGAGACCGCAAATACGGGTTTACTATAATGTGTTAGTGAACATATGGTCTTAATTTCCCACCATTTTATTACTGATGATCTTAATTACCTCATTCCTTTAACAGTATATATTAATATAAATAATAATAAACTATAATGAATAAATAACTGTAATGAAAAAACATGAAAAATGGAAAAACATATATTTTTGCTGCATTAGTGATGTTTAATTACCCTCCTGACCCCAGTTCCAAAATCCGAAAAATTCCAAAAACCAAAACAAATCTGGCTCCAAAGATTTTAAATAAAGGATTGTGTCCCTGTACCTCCATAAAATCATTAACACAAGAAGCCATCCTCAGGGTATCTACTGTTTGGGAATGAGATTGGACTGTGCTTGATAACAAACCTCCATCTGTGATGAAAAAGTGAGAAGCCCACCAAGAAATGAAGATGTCACACCCTTCAAGGCACTATAACTCCTCCATAACTTAAGGGTATTGTAATAAGAAAATAGTATTGAAAGAGCCCAAGCAGAACTAAAGTGGGAAAGTATGAAATATTCCTGGGAAAAGACTGTTGTTAGTCCAAAACAGCATTGTAAACTAGTACACGATTCCTCCCCAGGCAAATTCAAACTATTTCCAAGAATTACAAAGAATGGGTACTCTAAAGTACTGGTCCTTCAGTTTTCATGAAAGTAAGAAGCTCCCTCTCTTTTTGATGGGTACTTGAGCCATTCCCATCAAGACGATGAAGACAAAGAAGTATGCTAATGGCTCTCTATTCTTCCCTCCTTGCATCACAGGGCTGGCCAAGTCAGGAACCAAAGACTAAGTTACACCCATCACAAGAATCTCCAGGAAGAACTGCAACCAGAAAACCCTTTTATAATGCAGCAGTCAAAAAAGCCACGACCTCCATAACTATCAGTAACCACTTCAGGAGTTTGTGAAGGCCGCCTTCCTCCACCAGATTAAATTGAGGCGGCTGCAACAATAGGAATACCTAATCCTTGTTAGACTAAACTCCTGCAGGAACTTCCAAAATGACTAAGCCTTACAGTATATATTTCACTGAAAGACACAGCTGCTGATGAACCTTTCATGAAAAACAGTTACAATCCTGGCACATCCCAGACAACTTTCTAGCAGGAAATTCCCTTCTAACAGAATTATCTAAGGAAATTAAGTCATTACCAGGGACATAACAGCCCACATAGGTGGTAATGTCTCAGCATTGACAGCATTAAGAATAAAACAGAACAAGTAACAAACAATGTAATTAAACAAAAGAGAATAGTGAGCGAGAATACTCATCCAAAATTCAAGTTCTCAACTGGCAGTTAGGACAGCAAAAGGTAGCATGTTTGTTGTCAACTGCAGCCAAAAGAAAAGTGAGTGTGACAGTTGGTGAGAGGGATACTCCTCCACTCACCTCCCATCTCCACCTGTTAACCACCTGGTTAACCACCTTGTTACAAAGTATCTTTCAGCTCGTGCTGAAAGATACTCCTATACCTGAGGTGATGATTTGTATTCCTGTAGGAAACCATCATTATCATAACCATTATAATTATGTAACTACACCTAATAAAAATGTACAAAAACTAGTCTTCACCTTCTTGCAAAGTAAAACTGGAATAACATTTGGACTCTACTTCACAACCATAATATAAAAAAATTAATAATCTGAAAGAAATGTTACCTTTTTTATCCATTTCTTATGTTCATCAATCTTAAAGATGCCTAGTAAATTTACAATTTTTGACCCGTCTCGATTTTCATGGTACTGCTCAACTTTTCGTCCATAGCAAAACTCATACTTCCACCAACCTGAGCCCTGAAATACAAACTTGTGATAAACTAGGTAAACTAGAGGAAAATAAAAATTTTAGTACACCATACAGGATGAATGCCACACACAACTGCTTACCTAGCAAAAAGAAATAGGTTATGATTTAAATATAAATATATATATATATATATATATATATATATATAACATATATATATATATATATATATATATATATATATAGATATATATATATATATATATCTATATATATATATATATATATATATATATATATATATATATATATATATATATATATATATATATATATATATATATATATATATATATATAAATATTGAAAGAAAATTTCCTCACATTTGTGGAACAGAGTCATCACATATATATATATCTATCTATATATATATATATATATATATATATATATATATATATATATATATATATATATATATATATATATATATATATATATATATATATATATATATATATATATATATATCTATCTATATATATATATACACACACATATATATATATATATATATATATATATATATATATATATATATATATATATATATATATATATATATATATATATATATATATATATATATATATATATATATATATATATATATATATATATATATAAATATTGAAAGAAAATTTCACATTTGTGGAACAGAGTCATCACAGAATGAAAAAACTATGAAGAAAGGTAGAAAAACACAAGGCTTAAATTTTAATATATTAAAAAACAAATTCATAAAATATAAAATATAAAAAATCTTAAAATACTCAGAGCCAATGGAACACACAAGATAGTACTAAATATACCTCTGGAGAAGGGACAGCTCAAATGGGCTCATTATTTAATGACACCAAGTCATTTCTAGAATCTCATGAGACTGGCTTTGTTTCTAAATGAGGAGAGACAACTGGAAAAAATCAAAGAAGTTGGAAAGCCATAATGGATGATGTCAATCAAACAGATGAAAAGCTGTAGGCAAAATTAATCCATTAGTAAAGAGGCAAATCCTATTTAGAAAGGGCATTAAGGTTCAGTGAATACTTTTTCCTGCTACTGCAGGCTATGGTATTCTCTTCCTGCTTCAATTTTTCCAGACTAATAACCTTTTTTCTTTTAAAGGTCTATTGCTTCCTTGCCTTTCTTTCCCTCTTTTCTTGAGGGCTGGGTTAGAAAAAGGCATTAGGTTTACCCATCCCCCTATTTTACTACTTCCATGAATACCGCATGTACAGAAGGAGTGTGTTGTTTAAGCTGATGTTTACATACCCCATGCAGACAGTAATCGCCATTAAGAAAGTCTTCTACCAGTTTCTGATCAACGGACGGCTGAGGGGGAAAGAGCGTCAACCTAGTTTGTGCCTGGGATTTTTCAGTAACTGGACTTTCTCCTGCATCCTTTACTATTTCTAGCTTCACATAACCACCTGATGTATCACCACTTAACTGAAAAAGATATGTTAAGGTCAACTACGATATGCAGTAAACCCCCGTATTCACAGGGAATGTGTACCACACCCCATGCGAATAGCTAAAATCCACGAATACTTAAAACCCCTCTAAAAACACTTAGAACTGCCTATTTTGATAATTTGAACACAAGAAAAACCCTCTAAAAATGCTTATACATGAGTATTTTAATAGTTTTGTCACAAAAAGTGCATTTAGTCATGAAAATCATATGAAAATACAGTAGTTAGTGAATATTTCTCAGTGAAAAATACCGCGAATGGGCGAATTTTCTGCGAATAATGGGTAGTTATGTTCCACAGAGAAATCCGCAAATACGTGAGTCCGCGAATCGTGAGAACGCGAATACGGGGGGTTTACTGTAAAGCAATTTCACCACTACAGTATTAGAACGACATAAAGTAATAATGAATTTTATTAGTACAGTATTTAAATATGGCACTTAAAAAAACAGAACCTCATGCAAATCTAAACATAAAGAGAACACCAATTCTGATTTAGAGTTGGAAAGCATAATTTACATACAAAATTCCCTTGGAATATAACTGATAAATAATCCCTAGGAATCAACATAACTGTCAAAAACAATCCTGCAGACCCTCTATCTGTCATAACATTTTTGGAGATTTGGAATACATGTTATTCACAAATATACACTATCAGACTATTTTATTTATGTTGGACTAGTTATGGAAGAAGGCTAACTAATTTGTTATGATGGAAAACTGATAAGCTGGTTAGGAACCAAAAACTTATGCTCATTTTTCATGTGATAAAATGGCTATGGTAATTTTTCAAACTACTATATCAATTATATCCCAGAATTTAAACAATTCTGACCTTATCTGAATCTGCTATATAATAGTATATTACCTGGGGATTCATAATTTGGACAATGAACATATATAATGTGCATCACAACATAAACAAAAAAATTTCTCCTTGATATAGAGAAAATGCAGTCATGACAAAACCAAGGTGAATAAATTAGTGTATGGCTTACCACAGCACCATTTGATCTCAACTTCAAGCTTTCTGCTTCAAACTTCAAAAGATTTCTAGGTCTCATGGGTCCACCACTTACGGGCACGCAGTGGAGGTCGTTTTGTGGTAAATCCCTAGGTCTGTTATTGGTTACAATAAAGTAAAAATTATTACCAATTACTCATAGACATCTTACAGAATACCCACATCATAATCTGATGATTCCTATATTTTTGTCACAAAAGTCACATCGATGGCAATAGAACCCTGGACCTCAACACTAATCCGTTCCAGAAGCAGCGTCGAGATGCGATTCAGTCAAGATCCGAATCAATTTTTTCCATAGGAAATAACTGAAAACGGATTAATCTGTTCTCGACCACCAGTTACTACCCTAACCTTGCCTTTTTATACAAAAGATTACACATAAATTACAATTAAATCAGTTCAAAGTTAAATAACATACCATATTAGACGCACTATTTTTATTTTTAAATGTACAGTATACTGTATAAAAAACTGCCCTACGTCCAATGTGGCCATATTACCAATGGGAAACCGAGCACTGTAGGCTAGGCTAGGTACTGTACTGTACTGGGTAGGCACAAAAATTGTTGCTAATAATAAAAAAATGAAAAAGAAGCGTAATTATTGCAGTATTATTGAAAACAAGCCAAATTTTGTCTGTTAGCACAAACTTATGAAAAACTGTTCACAATATGTCAGCAGCTTGCCTTTCAACCACTTGCCATGAGTGGATGTAAACAAACCATAGTGCTGCTCTGGTGGATTGTCGCGGTAACATAAACGTTTACATACAGCAGTATTTTCAGTAAATTTCATACAGAGTCTACTGGAATACTGTACGTATATTACTCTCACAATAAGGTACACAATCCTTTATCCGAAATCCTTGGGGCCAGGTGTTTCATTTTTTGGAATTTTTCAGATTTCAGAACTGTGGGGTCAGGAGCACAATCAATCATCAATACTACAGCAAAACATTTTTCATGTTTTTTCATTACAGTTTAGTTATTTATTCATTATAGTTTATTATTATTTATATTAATATACTGTTAAATGAATGTGAGATAATTAAGATCATCAATAATAAAATAGTCGGACAATTAAGACCATACGTTCACTGACACATTTTTTCAACAAAAACATTCCATAAAATGCAAAACTATACAAGATCAAAATAATTGTAATTCAGTTGGAGAGAGTTGTTCTTTAATGTTACTAACGCCATCATCAGTTTGCAGTTGACATTTGAGGATGATCCGGGAACAGGATTCACAAGTGATGATGCATCACTACAACAGACCGTGTGGGATTTTTCATGCCACTATATTAAATTTAAAAATAATTGTTAATTCTTGTTTTCATGAGGAAATAATTATATAAAGCAAATTATTGAGTAATTTTTGCAAGCAGCAATCAAATAATCATGATCATGGCAATGTTCAAACTTAGTGCCGTACACACAATTTGTGATCGAAATGTCTAAATCGAACAGACATAGGGGGCTGTTATTGGCTAACAGTTCTCCATGGCAACCAGCCAGCCAATCAGGTTTTAGCTGTATTCTGTCTGAGAAAGAACGTTTTGCGCACGTGAAGCTGACGATAACGTAAGTGCTTGTTTTAATACATTACGTAGTTTTTAAGTGTATGTATTTTACTGATTACACGAAGAAAAGGCTGAATTCCTTCTCATTACTTTGAGTGCAAAACTGTTGGTTCAGAGATTCTTCAACAACAAAATAATTTTTTTGTTGCTTCAGAAGATATTTACTAACACTGTGTTGACATATCTTCAAAACAGAAGATATTTACTAACACTGTGTTGACATATCTTCAAAACAAAATTCATCTCTTTAATCTCTAGAGGAATGTTAATCCATTTGTTTACCTGCTGGTCACACCCTTTATAGTCCATGCAATTGACAACAACAAAATGTTTTATTTTTTGTCTTCCTGTACTACACGTTTTTTAAAACATTATGAATACACACACACAGTGTATGCATACGTGCTAGTGCTAATACCTACTGGTTAAAGATACTCAAATTAGCAGTATCTTTTCCTGAGAGAGAGAGAGAGAGAGAGAGAGAGAGAGAGAGAGAGAGAGAGAGAGAGAGAGAGAGAGAGAGAGAGAGAGAGAGAGAGAGTCATCTCTTTAATTTCTTGAGGAATGTTAATCCATTTCTGTTTCCCGTCTCCAGGCAACTGACAACAACGAAATTTATATGTTTTTTTGTCTTCCAAAAATGTATTACCTATACTATACATTTTTAAAATATTATGAACACACGCTGTTATCAACACACACACACACAGTGTTATACGATCACAAGTAACATGAAGATTGTATATCAAGAGCCAGGAGGAAATAATGAAAAGCTCTTCATTATTTCCTGCTGGGTCTTGACATACACAGTGTGTGCATATGTGCTAATACCCATTGATTAAAGAGACTCAAATTAGCAGTATCTTTTCCAGAGAGAGAGAGAGAGAGAGAGAATGAATTTATTTAGGACTCTAAGGCTTGGCAGATGTACAATTATTTCATTATATCTTGGGATTTTCTAAGGTCAATTCTTGGGATTTCGTACGAAAAATAATTTGAGTAGCAGCACACACACAAATGACTCAGGTCAGCCATTAGCACACCAAACCACCAACCTTATGAACTGACGCTCTACTTTCAACAAAATGTTTTCATTTCTTAGAGCTTTTCGGTTTTTAGAATTTTGGATAAAGGATAGTGTACCTGTATTGTATTTCATGCAGAGAATCACACATTTTTTCCCTACAAAATCATTTTAAAATATCTTTCAACAACTGTTATGATACTAAAATTACTTTTTTCCACAAAATGTCCTTGTAAAATAGGGGTGTGTCTTCTACGATAGCAAATACAGTACAGGCAGTCCTCGCTTATCGGCAGCGTTGGTTAACGGTGATCCGGTTTTACAGCGCTTGGCTAAGGATGTCGTTAACCAGATTTTCGGTGACACTGGTGACAGTAAGTGATTTTTGCCGTTGGTAAGCGATTTATTGGCGTCGTAAAAGGTTTATTGGTGTCATAATCAGTTTATTGGCATCGGTAAAAGGTTTATTGACGCAGATACGCAATTAACAGCACTGATAAGCAGTTTGCTGGTGCTTACGTCATAAACGCTATTTATTACCATAATTATGTGATTTTTGGTTAGCAGCACTCGGCCGGGAATGGAACCCCCCACCATTAACCGTGGACTGCCTGTACTGCCTCCAAAACACTATCACCAGCAATCTATTTTTGTTTATCCATACTAACAACAATTTTTCTATTTCATCTATTATGGGAGGCCTCTGTTTTGTCAAACTTTTAATCCCATTAGCAACACATGGCAACTAGCATCAACTGACTGAAATATAAAGCACTTTGTTTACAAAAATCATGAAGTTTATCGGGTCAGATTCTGGTTTTTTGTTCGAGCTCCAATGCAAAATTTACTCGAAATTTTGCATCAAAATCCGATTAGGTTAAGTTATGATACAGTCGAGGACCAGGGTTCTACTGTACATATAAAAGAATTTCATTTACATGGTAGATCTAAATCATAAAAATTAAATATAAAAAAATCTCTCATTTAGTTGCACATAAATGTAAAACTATACTTCTTTTCACAGTCTTGAAATACTAGTAATTTTATACGTCCTGTGATTTTGAGCTTTCCTTTAAAAAAACCTGCCATAGGGGACATGTAAAAATTGCTTAAAGCCTAGTAATATCCAAAAATCATCACAAGAAGTTTCATTCAAGGGTGCACATTGAGATTCTATTCCACTACATTAACTGCAATGAAGGAAATGATTAGCATGGAACTAGAACTATTTCATACATGTATATCACCAACTATCACCGGATAAAGTGAAGGAAGTTTCATCTATGAAGCACATAAACAAAATCTAAAGATGAAAAATTAAACATACAAATGAGGTTAAATCAAAATGATAATCACAAAGTCAAGGCAACAAGTAGTTTAGTTATATCAGCCTAAAAATCTAATGAAATGGCCAAAGCTTTTAGATTTAAAATAACTGTTTGAGCCCTTTCCCCTATACTAATGGATCCAGAGTAGAATATTTCAGCATTTTGGAAAATTTTATGCTCATGACTTGTGATGAATGCAAACCACTTTCCTCCACAATGACACAGGTGAATGCTGTACTTAGTTCTTAAAATAAAACACAATTTCCATCCTTACTTGTAAGAAGGGTGCTGACAAAGATAGGGAGATAATATGATGATCTCATATTCACATGTATATGTTTCTTTAATGCTGTATATATCGTGACGGCCCTCTTCATAACACACAAATAGAATGTGACTGACGCGTGGCTTTCCTGTTAAATCACAAGTGGTACCGCCAGTATAATTCACCATAAAATATGGCATCGTTTTTCCTTCAATTTTTGTTGTAGGAATCTCTGCTTTTGGGTTAATCTTCAATTCATGATCCAGTCTGTTTTCTGAAAAGTAAAAACAATATATACCAGAATTTAAACTAATCTATATCAAAGATTCCAAAGAATACTGACAAAACTTCATAAGAGAAACTATTTTTCATGATTTATCGTTTAACTCTATATATTTTCTTCTTGCTTAATCTCAAAATGTAAACACAAAAAAAAATTCATCAGAGGAGGGTAATATACTGGTATTGAATGAAAGAGGTTTCAAGCAACATACATACTGTACTGGAACAACAGTATTAAGTTCAATATCACCAGAAAGAAGCAATAACATAGAAAACAAGCATAAAAGGAATATTTGCAAACTTAACATAAACAATAACAGGAACAATTTATATATGTAAAATAAAAATTAAAAAGTTTATGTCCAAAAAAAGATAAAATTATCACTGGAATTACTTCTGTCAAATGGGAGGAGCCGGCACATCCAGTAAGAAAAATATCTTCTCCAGATTTGCTAGACACTGAAGGAAGGACAGTAGTGATGGTTTTGAAAATGAAAATGAAAATGATAAGGATCAGGCAATCCCTTGCTAAACCACCAGGCATCCTTGGTCTTTCTACTAGGCTTGACCAACAGACCATTTGAAAAACAAGAGGAAGAGGGAACTGACAGAAAAATGTGCTTAGTGTGCATCCAAACAAGGGAACTCCAATCCAAGACAGTGGAAGACCCTGGTACACAGTCTACTGCACTGTCCAAGAGTTAAGAATAGTGGTTTCTTTAGGAGTGACCCACTCCTAAAAGAGATTCCTACCAGGCTATTAAGTCTCTTCTCTTCAACAAAAAAGGACAGATCAAAATCAATATGATGTGTAGGGTGTTTAGTGTTGTGTGTGGGCACAAAAAAAGACTGACAAAGAGGGACCTAACAACAGACTATACTGGCCAGCCAGAGAGGGGACCTTACTCGCACTAGTGGTAGTACAGCACTGGCTCTATCCCCATCCATAAGCAAGCACTGAGACAGTGATGGTCAAAGAAATTTCTAATGAAATACAGCTGGCAGTTTACATTAGCCTACTTGAACACCTGTTCAAGTTTTTCGCTTCATTGGTATTTCAACTTCAGAAAAGTTTATTAAATATTAAAATCAATGTGATTGGAAAACATAAAGTATTTCTAAAATAAATGAAATGAAAATCTACAATATTCAATATGCTGTATCAGCTGAAGTCACAGAACTTAAAAGCATTGAGAGAAGTGAATAGTGTAGTGCAATAACCAAAACAAAGCCAAGGCAACGCTGATCGATCCACATACTTATATCATTATATTTGGTTATAATACAAATACTCCAGTGAGGGTAAAAACCACAGTAGGGCCAAACACTGGATTATAGAACTTGAATACAGTAATTCAGTGTAGGTGTAATCATACCATGGGTACCTGCCTGTATGCTGTAATCATACCATGGGTACCTGCCTGTATGCTATGTGTAAAGTTACTGTATCTACATAATTTAAAAGAGAAATGCACACTGTAAGTGGTTAACAGGATCTGCATGTTGCTAACCTACCCACAAAAAGGTAGGTGAAAGTTGTGTGAGTTTATTTTTATGTTTATATTTTTTTTCAAAAATTTGCTAGTGAAAAGTGGGTGTGTGTCTTCAAGGCTGGAGCATCTTTGATGCCAGAAAATACAGTAATTTTATTTCTACTTAAGGAAGTCACAACTGAGAATTAGCAAGTATTTAACAAGTCGACAGCTGTAATGCAATTCTAAATAAACATGTGATGGTTACAGTAACTAACGTCGGCAAAAAGCTATTTCTCGATTCAGTTGTTCATGCCAGCAACTGCTGCTGTTTACACCTGTTTTGCTGAGTGGTGGTCATGAGATAGTAAATAAGAAATAGTAATGAATTTAAAGATACAACAATGTTTCACTGGACAGGACAAGGAATCTGCTTGGAAACAGAGGGGGATTACTCTCTGCTGGAGACTGCCCATATGCTCCCACTGCAACCTTGCAGCTAAGGGCTAGCCTAAATCAAACCTCCTTCACGGTTTGCTGCCAGGAGCATGTTGCCTGTTTTGCACATGTCTGAAAACTACCTAAACTCAACTTTCTACTGTGTTCCTGGCAGGAAGTATGTACTGTCCCATTGGCAAACAGAGGATTATGCCATTTACAGTGGGGAAAGCAACCTTTGGGTCTATAATAATAGCAGCTCTTTTGTTAGGAAAAGACAAAAAACATGAGAAATGGTCAAGTGCATGCCATATACAGTATATCTATCATATATGCAAAACACATACCAGCATGAATTGGGCTGACATTAAGTTCATGGACAAGACAACTAGGTAAGAGAAACTTGGTGGGTGACATTTTGAATCATGATTAAACTAGAGGTATCAAAACCAGGTTCCACTAGTATAATATATTAACAAATAAAGGAGAGCAATCTCAATCTTGGGAAGAAAAAGCCCATGAATATCACATGAAATGGGTTAAAAAAAGGTGTAACCTTGACATCTAATGAAGCAACCAACACCATACTGACTGATATGCATGACTTGGAGGTATTGTAATAATAAATACAGCCTTGGAATGCTCTGATATTCTATTAAGAGCTAAACTAAAAAATCTGATTTAACATACCAACAGTATAAACTTGTATTAGACAGCACAACATTTAAATTACTTATGTGGCATTTTTATTATTTTATTTTATTTATTTTAAAAGTGCTTGAATGCTCAATTCAAGTTTCCAGTGTATTTTTGACATGTGTAAACTAGTGTATTTTTATAATGAATGCCAGCATAACAAAACTACTGTATAATAATACATAAATAAGCTATATTCCTTGGTATTGTATTTCAAGTTATTACTGACTATCCAGTTAATACTCAGTGAGACGTATTTGTAATAATTCAAGATTAAAATACCACTCACATGATATCAGATGGTTCTAAAATGGCAAATTTTTTAAGTAATTTATATTTTTCCTAACATACAAACCTGAGGTCTTTACATATAAGATTAAGATTAACTTTCAGCGAGCTGGAAAAGCAGCCGTTACACTTTTGCAAGGTGGTTATGATAACAGCTACCGATGGTAGGGGTGGAAGCATTGCCCAACAAGTCGGTGCGCATTCAATTCTATGCAGTTTATCTTTTGGCCCAGGTAACAGAATGCAGGGTGGTAAGAAGTGGGCCATTTATGTAAAGACCTCAGGTTTTTATGTTATGAAAAATACAAATTACTTTAAAAATTTGTTATTGGTTCCTACACAAATACAAGCCCTTGGTCTTTACATTTGGGAGATTTACTCTTGGAGGGAGGGTTCTGAGTAAATCTCTGAACAGACTGGCAGTTCGGCTCACCTGGGTACTCTCTTCCTGGTCATGAAAGAGCAAAGGAAGGAGACCGGTGCCTCTGATTTATTGACAAGTTTTTGTTCAACTGCAGACTTCTGGGCATTTTGAATTAAGGAATGTAATATCCTGATTCAAAAGGTTTGGTGAACCCACAGTGTTGGGGACTATAAAGCTAAGAATAACCAACTGGTTTGTTCATAGTCAGTCCCTCTCTCCCCTTGCTAGAGAGAAGGAAGGATCTGCAACTACTAATCCATTAGTAGATAGGATACTCAATTATGAGAAAGGAAAACCTGAAACATCAAACAATATTTTTGTAGGGACCTACGCCTACCAACACTGATGGGATCAGATGACTATAGAACTAACTGTCACTTAGTAGCAAGTACTGTACTGAAGTGCAACACTGTGCTACATCTCAACAAATTCATACCTTACCTAATTCAACCATTTCCTCCAAAGATGTGACGCCAAGAGTGTATTCATGGAGACGTGAGGATTTGCCTTCTCTTTCCTCTCTGTACTGCTTCAAGTGGGAACCATGGCAGAGCTCATAAGTCCAGTATGATTCCAGCTGCAAGAAATGATAAGGGAAAATGCTGTCAAATCCAATCTCTGATTATGCCCCATGTTTTGCATGTGCAGAATGACAGAATGAGATTTGCCTTCAGCATTTTAGGCTTTATTCAGCTAGTAATAAAATACCCAGCGTATCAAAACAAACCTCAAATTATAAAGAAATACAAGACCTACTAACATATGAAGATCAATGTAATAACAAAATTCACCACAAATAAATATATAATAAACAAGGACTTAAATGCTATTACAATCAAGCAAAAAACTGAAGTTAGTGGCAAAAAAATTATCATTGTTCACAAAAATTACAAATTTAAATTAATTTTTATTTTTCATAGCTAACAAACCTGTGGTCTTAAAATTAGGATAAATCTTCTGGCACCAGCTGGAAACCCATAAAAATAAAAACAAGAATTGTTTATGCAAGGAATTGGTGGCATCTGGCATCCGTCACAGAGATGAGATGGGAAGCGGCCAGCGACCTGATCTCAACCCCGTGACGTCTCAGTTTTCTTCTCACTGCCATTGAGAGAGGTTTCTTTCTCTCCTTCCTCTCCATAGCTGGTTGTTTTTGCCTTTGCCCGTGTTTTTTTGGTTGTTTCTGTGATCAGTGTTTGTTTAGTGTGTGTGTTTTGGTTTTTATTATGCAATCCCAAAACCCTGCTAAAAGTTCCCGTACGCCTCAGAGAAAATATCCTGGTGCTCACGTTATGTGGCTTCTTTTGAGACTGACCCCCATTCAACTTGTAGTAGGTGCAGATCGAATAATTGTAATGTGACTAACCCTTGCCCTGAGTGTCGTTCTTGGCCTCCTGTGCAGTGGAAGATATTTGCCATGAAGCAACACAGGAGGAAGTCGGAGGCACCATCTTGGGGAGGACTTTCTCTTCCTTGATGGATGTTTCTCAGGTTCCTCACTGGTCTGCTTCTCCCCTTGCTTCTCCTTCCTTGTCAGGTTTGTCTCCTTCCTTTTCTTCCACTGATTTGTCTTTGGAAGTTTTGGGAGAAGGTTCTCCAAATACACCTCATGCTGCCCCATCTCTCTCGGGGGGGTGTTCCCCTCCCGGGAGGGTGGGGACAGCGCCATCTTTTTCCTGTTCCAGGCTTAGATGCACAGATGTCAGTTGTTTGGGCTTCATTAGGCCTATCAGGGGTACCAACCTTAGATGGCCTGCTGTCCCATTCCAGTGTCACCTACCATGACAGTTCCCAACTGTCCTGGCTTTCATTCTAGTGGGTCTCGCGTTACGCCTGTTAGTGAGATGCCGTTGGTTCTCTCTACGAATCATCCTGGGTCACCTCCTGTTCAGCCTATGATTCCTCCCACAGATCACGTACAGAGTTCATCTGCTTCCATGATGTCACAGCCTAGTTCTACTATGACGTCATTTGCGGCTGCACCATCTGCTTCTTCTCTCATTCAAACTGTACTCGACACTGTCAACTCGGCCCTTCGAGTGAAATACGGCCATTGTCTTAAGAGTAGACAGCGTAGATCTCCTTCTTTGTCTTCGTCATCTTCGTCATCCTCAACTTCGTCGTTTGCCCCTCTTGTTCATTCCCACATCAAACGGAGGATTAAGGACTTTGTTGCAGCTCCTCTCCCCAAGAAACAGAAGACCATCTCTTCTTCTTCGCCTTCGGACCGTGGCCGTGTTTCTCTTGTACACATATGTGTTCCTGTGGGAAATGTGTCTCGTCCATCAACCTTTCGCCTTCAAGAATCTCGTGCTGAGAAGGGCTCTACAGTTGTTCCTTCATCTCCAACGCATCTTATTCAAGTTAGGAGAGATGACAAGGCTCCAATCAAGAAATCCCGAGTGGTAGAACCTCCTAGAAGTCCTGTCAGGCCTACGCCCCCTAGACATCTTCGTTCCAAATCACGGTTGGCCAGAAGCAATCATGATTCCTCTCCTAATTCCCTTAGACGTGGATGTGTGAATAAACACGGCTGTTGTATTCCTCTCCTGATTCCCTTGGATGTGTGAACAGAAACGGCCATGTAGTTTGTTATGGACGTACAACTAGTTGCCGCCGTAGAGATGGATACGACCGTGGTTCTTCATCTGACTCACTGCTTCGCCATTTTCGATGGCGTCCCTCATCGCGATCTTCAAAAAAGGACCACTGCCGTCATTCGTCTTCCCGTAGCCGCGGTCATTCGCTTTCCTGCATCCACAGCCGTCGTTCGCCTCCCCGCATCTGCACCATCGTTTGCCTTCCCTCATCCGCAGCTGTCATTTGCCTTCCCATGTCCGTGGCTGTCGTTCGTCATCCCGCATCCACGGACGTAGGCTACAGGATGATGCACGTCCATCGTACAAGAAAGGGTCTTCTGCATCTTGAACCAGTGATTGAGACCTCTCTCTTCCCTCTACTTCAAAACTTCAAGCTCCCATGAAGGTATCAGGATCTAACAGATCTTATGCTCTGGAATAAACCCTGCGAATCCTTCACAGGAGGCAGGCGGGAGCCTCATGTCTAGGACGCAGAGGATTTGGAGAATCGGGGGTTTCTTCTTATGAAGAGGTTATTGATCTCATTCGTGAGATCAATAATCTTTCTAAAAAGACTGTGACTCCTTCTACGATCATTCCGACAGGAATAGAAGCCTTGCTGGGACTGAAGGACTCGAGGACATCTTTTAAGCTGTCTTGTTCTAGTCACGCTGACTCGGTCCTGAATCATGTAAATTCCGTGATCTCCGGACGGGATAACTCCCTTCGTTCTGGCAGATCTTTTAAGTTTCTCCCTCCTCTACCTCGCCACATAGGAAGTATTATGCAACTCCTCTCGTGCCTCTTCTGAGTATGTAGAAGGTTCCTCTCTTTCTTTTCAGGAAGCTGCTTCTTTGGAGTCAACTGCCTCTTCTGCCTTCCAAACTGATTCTTGGCTGGATTTGTGGTCTTCAGCTGTTGCCAAGATTTCTTCTTCCCCTTCGTCAAGGAATAAAGTCAGTAGTTCAGCTTACATCAGACAGACTGTTGGAATCTGGTGCTAAGGCTATTTCCTACCTTACCCATCTGACTGCTAATTTGTGGGCTAATATCCTGCTGATGAGGAGAGATGCAGCCCTCTCCATAGTGACTCGATCTGTCGATGTGGAGTCATTGTTATCCTTGAGGAATGGTGATATTCTGGACTCCCAGCTGCTTTTCCCCAGGGATCAATTGGATGCAGCTGTCAACAGGCTTCGAGCTGACAATAATGATCATCTTGTCCTACAAGCAGTGAGTAAAGCAGCAATTCCTTCTCGTCTGAATGTTCCATGGCAGAATCCGCAGTCTCCTCTAAGAAGCCTATAAGACCTCCTTCTACAATTAAGACCTCCTTCTATGATCAAGACTGCTGAACCTGCTTCGTCAGAGTGGGCGCTCCTCCCCACTCTGCGCCACCCATGGGGGGATGCCTGGCAAGCCACTGGGCTATGTGGCAGAATTGCGGAGTGGAGCCGTGGGTGGTAGATGTACTTTGGGTAGGATATCTACTGCCTTTCGACTTCGCTCCCCCTCTCTTCGATTGTTCTTTTCCTTACCTTATTTATGACCAGGGCTCTCCAAAAAGAAGTGAAGATGATGGACAAGGGAGCTGGAGAGCAAGTAAAGCATCCTTCCCCAGGGTTCTACAGCCGAGTCTTCCTAGTCACCAAGGCAACTGGCCATTGGAGGCTGGTGATAGATCTATCAACGCTGAACCTCTTTATCAAAAAGACAAGGTTCAAGATGGAGACTCCTTGAACAGTCTTGGCAGCCATCAAAGATAATGACTACATGATTGACCACAGATTTGAAGGACACTTACATCCAGATCCCTATTCATCCCACTTCCCAGAAGTTCCTTTGTTTCAGTCTCAGAGAACTGGTGTTCCAGTTCAAAGTCCTGTGCTTCGGTCCAACAACAGTTCCTCAGGTGTTCACAAGAGTTGTGTTGACGTGGACTCATGCTCAAGGAACTCGCCTCATAAGATATCTCGACGACTGGCTGGTCTTGGCAAGTTCTCAGCAAAAGATCATTCAAGACAGAGATCATCTTCTCCATTGCAGCTTAGGCATCACGATAAATTTGGAAAAGTCCACTCTTCAGCCCAGTCAAAGAACCCTTTATCTGGGAATGATCACAGACACTGCCTCGTCGAGAGTCTTTCTGTCGGATCAGAGAATAGACAAGTCAAGGACAATGGGTCGCTCCTTCCTTTCCGAACAGAACCAACCGACTCGGCAATGGCAAGTGATCCTAGGACTTTAGACATTGCTAGAGAAGCTGGTTCCTCATGGCCGTCTTCATCTTCGTTCCCTGCAATGGAGGCTGAAGGAATTTTGGTCTCCAGCAAGGGACTCTCCTCAGCTACATGTCCCTCTGTTGACAGAGGTAAGAAGCAACTTTCTGTGGTGGTTGGACGACAAAAAACCTGACAGTGGGAGTGCCTCTTCATTCGCCCCCTCTGGAGCTCCTCCTGTTTTCGGATGCTTCTTCCAAAGGTTGGGGAGCACATCTAGAAGATCTCCTGACTTCAGGTATGTGGAGTCCTCAAGGCAGGAAACTTCAATCAGTGTGCTAGAGTTGAAAGCAGCCTTCCTAGCACTCCAAGAGTTTCAAAAAAGGGTGGTGGGGCACTCCGTTGTTCTGATATCGGACAACACTGCGGCGGTAGCTTATGTCAACAAACAAGGGGCTAGTGTCATGCCAACTTCACTTGATAACAGTCCAGTTACACCAGTGGGCTATCAACAACTCAGTGGACCTCAAGGCAAGGTACATTCCAGGCAAGAGGAATTCCTTGCATAAACAATTCTTGTTTTTATTTTTACTAGTTTCCAGCTGGCACCAGAAGATTTATTCTAATGTTAAGACTCAGGTTTGTTCTGCATATGAACAACTGGCAATTACAGTACGTCAATCACCCAAGCCATAACAATTAGATTCCTTGTGTATGTGCACAGAATGGCAGAGAGGAATCTCCTTGTTGGTACTGTGGCTTAGCAAATTCTCCTTGATATTTTCCAGTGTATAGGTTATTTGTTGAAGTACTAGCTAATGAGCTGTTGCTTAGTTAGCTGTGAGATACATTGATAGCAAGGTAGGTTCCAGTGTGCTGTCATCTGATGTGTGTGCAGAGCTAATTCATGTTATTTAATCCCATGATTTCTCTGGGTGTTGGGTTTTGAGTTGTATTAATTTTTGCAGTAATGTATTTTTGATATTAATGGACACTCATTCCTCGTATTTCCTTTGCTTAGGTAATCCTGCGTAGAAGCTTACGTAATCTAATGTGTAACTTGTGGGTAACTCTATGTAGGAATTTCTGTAGTTTTTTATGTAACTTGTAGTTCTAAATAAGAGTTTGTGTAATATTTAACATAACTTGTGGGTAATTGAGGAGATTATGTAATCTTTTGGGTACCTTGTGGGTAATTCTACACAAGAGTTTATGTCATTTTTTGGGTAACTTGTGGGTAATTCTATGTAGGAGTTTATGTAATCTTTTATGTAACTTGTGTTTAATTCCTAATTTTTCCAAGATACAGTACTGTACCAGTTTTATCTGTATCACTGTCCATAATTTATATATGAAATAAAATAGCATCTTACCATAAGAGTTACATTATTATGATGCTTTTCAGATAAGCTGTATTTTTAGACATGATGCATTGTAGGATAAATCTTTACATTGACTTATATGTGTCAAGAAGTTTATTGTAAGCTAAAAATTATAAGAGGAAACAATGATGGCTATGGGATACCTTAAATGTTCAAGTGTAAGCTATACTGTACTGTAAGGTCATTGCTACTTGTCACAAAGTAAGACACCTGAAAATTCTGATAAACTAATGTGCTAGTGTATTTTTGTCTTCCAGCAGTTTAAATGAAGTGTGCTTTGCAAAATGGGCACCTGCTTTCTTTACCATTTTCTCAGTCATCTTACAACTCTGGAGACTGATATCACTAAATGTTCTAACCAGGAGTTCCAAGCTATTACCAATTAACAAGAGTGAGTGCTAGGTGCTGTCAGCTTGCTGTTGACAGATGGCGCCAAGTCACAAGTAACTGATTCTCTGAATAATGCAGGACTAGTAGAACATTAAAACAGTTTTGTGAAGTTATAAGGTAAGTCACTGTATAAGCTAATATACAATATTGTAGATTGCTTTCAGTGTTACAGTAAACCCCCGTATTCGCGGTCTCACTATTCGCGGACTCATGTATATGTGGATTTCTCTGTGGAACGTATCTACCCATTATTCACAGAAAATTCACCCATTCACAGTATTTTTCACTGAGAAGTATTACTAATTACTGTATTTTCAAATCATTTTCATGACTAAATGCACTTTTTGTGATAAAACTATTAAAATACTCAGGTATAGGCATTTTTAAAGGTTTTTTTTTTGTTTAAACTATCAAAATAGGCAGTTCTAAGTGTTTTTAAAGGGGTTTTAAGTATTCGTGGATTTTAGTTATTCACGGAGGGGGGGGGTGCGGAACGCATCCCCGCAAGTACAGGGGGTTTACTGTATTCCAGTTTATAATTTTCACAGCCACCAACTTTTTCCATAACCCACATACATTTAAATATAAAAGCGAGTTCTGCAGTGTAAAAAGGCATCCCTTCATTTCTAATTGGATTTATTTTTTCACAATTGTTTCAAGTCATGATCACTGTGCTTTAACTTAAGGCTATTGTTTCTTGACTTGAGCAGTCGTACTCCCTCTCACATACTCCTCTAATTCTTATTTCAGAAAAACAAGACTTCATAAAACACTTACTGATAGCTATTAGACAATATCAATGATGTAGAGTAATTCTAATACAGAGAAAGAATGTCAGCAATAAAACAGCCAATGCAACGGGTCCACAATCCACAGTGTTTTATGGGCTGAGCATAGTTCAAAATACACAATTTCAAAATTTATCAAGCATTAATTTCTATCTTCACAGTTTATTTGAGCTTCAACTAATATGATAATCAATACAAATTTAGATTCATCCAAAAACTTATATAATCCATATTATGTTACCAGTGCACTGCAAGCATATCCTGCAGACACTGATATTAATGCTATACAACCACAACTTATCGTTAGATACAGCAGCCATAGAAACAGCACAGCTGACTTACCCTTAAATTGCAAGTCTGCTTCTTGAATAGAGGCATGAGAAGGTTCATCGCACTTGGACCTGTATACATGTCATCCATATCCTGTGAGAATAAGAACATTTACTTTTGTACAAAATACCAAAAGGGCCTTTTTACCTACATCTCTTTCACAACTAAAATAATGAATACAAAAATCAGAATTTTGACAAATAAATTCTGTTTCATTTAAAATTCCAGCTGCCTTCCTACAAGACATTGACTTCATCCCCCTTGAGAATGTCTGTCAATAGAGGTAGCAATCCTACATTCCTCAAATGCCCTTATCAGTATGAAGCTTTGCTCCAGGGGGATCACATCTATACCCAGTCATATAGGAGAGGGAAGAAGAAGTGGGCTTAAAGCAAGGATTTTATATATTGGGCATAAAATTTTAGAACAGTTTTTATATACTACCAAACAAGGCACCATCTTGATAATTAAATACAGTGTCTATTTACGAAGAAGGGAGACTGAAGTAAATAACAGCTCTCTAGTTCAAACCAGAGCATCAGGTAAAACGTTACTGTACTTAAATCCACTTGAGGACTTAAGATCGATCGTGCTTCTGACTGTGTGATAAAAAGATTCTTGTCATTAACATTTTTACATACAGTTTTCCCTTTGTAAATTTGGATTCAGCAAAATTACTCACTGCAGGCCCCTTGCACAACCATGTAGCTGCCTGGTCATCTGCTCAATGGTACTCCTCCTGTTACCCAGTACCATATCTATGTTACATTATAAATACAGTACTGTATGTGAATATGTAAGCATTGGTTTCTACAGTACTTGGGTAAAAGATAAGAATAGACACATAACAACAGCAAGTCCAAATATTTAGAAAACAGTACATAAATGCTAATGAAAGGAAATATTCAACACTTACATTGTTGTCCCCATAGCTTATGGGAACAAGACACTGGAACTTCTCATTGTTTGATGTTGTCATTTCAAGCTTTTCATATTCTGGGGATTCCTGAAATAAAACCATACAGCAGATATAATATCAAGCAAAGACCAAAAAATGTGTCAAGAAAGTAAATTAATTTCATATACTGTACAAGAAATAAACAATGGCCTAAAACAGTCTCACTTAGAGATGTTGGCACCAGCTCTTTCAACTGCTTACGCATACAAGAATTTGGTAGGGCAGAAGAGAAGGGAATTCTTGTAATGCAATGATGTGTAACTTTACTATCATGCAACAAAACAACACAAATTTAATATGCTTTTAACATGTCAGTTCACTCATTTGTGACCTGAGTTCAGCATGGCAAGGGATATCCAATGATGACAACCTGAGTTGTCTATAATTTACCTCAGACAGATCAGCTCAGTTTAGATTACTAATCAAACAATATAATGAACCCTCAATGCCAGGCTATCCTGTCTTGTTCTTTTCAAGGGTATACAAAGGGCAATCTTACCTAATGAAAAATCTGTGATTACTTGTTACAATACTTCCACATTCACGGTTTTAGGCTGAAAGCACACTGAATTGCAGCAGTGTTACCACAACCAATGGCAGTGCCCATATAGCTATGTAGCCTGCTGGGAGTTCAGATCCGCTTAAATGCATTATGGAGAAGTGTAAGCAAAATGGGACAAAAGGGGTGGCAATGAAGGTGTTCAAAAGACACTGAACCATCCTCTATATTAAAACAAATGGTAGGTTGTATAGCTACGATATCAATTTACCTACTCATTTAGCTCCTGATTGCTGCCAGTCAGGTAGGATGTGGTGCCCTAATTCAGGTTTGGATATATTCATTTAGATAGTATTGGCATTATTTTAACTAAAGTTAAGATGGCTTCACACAAGGTACCTTGAGGTTAAGTCAAGTTGGGACAATTCATGGTTACCACAATTGTGTTCTCAGTAACCCAACATTTTTCACTTATGCCATATTTACATATCACTGCATGTTAAAAATATATAAAAATTAGTTCCTTCATACTGACAATGCCCACTTCATCCATACATTTTTTTTGCCTACTGTGCACTGAAAAAATAAGTTCTTAATTTTGTATTTTTTGAGATAATGTATTTTAGAAATGACTTCATTACAAAATATACAAATAAGGGGTAATTATACCTATCAATTCATGAAAATGACACATACGATAAAATAAAGTTTTATATATATTTACCAAGTAACTACACAGCTATTAGTTTCACTTAACCGTGGCAGTTCTAAATTTGAAATTCTCGGTGACGCACTATTGTTTTAGTGTAGGTAACTAGACCCCACCCACTACCGGGGAAGAATAGGTACAAAAGTGCTGAAGAGCCCAATTTATTTGTGCCCTATGTCCATGAGAGGGGAGGTGGGAGGGCTTTGATCATGTAGTTACTTGGTAAGTATATAAAACTTTATTTTATCATGAAAATGTCATTTTTATATAAGTAACTTACCAAGTAACTACATAGCTGAATCCCACATTGACAGAAGGTGGGAAGCATGGATATTTTCCATCCAAAAACACTCAATAAAGGCGATGAATTTGAAATAGGAAGGTAGCTAGCACTGGCGTAATGCTTATTGTAACCTTACCTGGTGAGAAAGCTGCAGCAGGAAGATACTGCCTCTGGTTGGTGCTCATCTCAACCTGTAGTGATGCGGTAGTAAAGCCGAGAGTTGTCTCCACTTCAGTGGGAGAACCTCGCGGTCGAGGAGTACTCTACTCTGAAGACTGACAAGGCCTTACAAAATAAATGCCCTTGACCTGGGTGCAGTAAAATAAATACAACCAGAAATTCATTACCGCACAATATTAAAACCATCACCCAACCATTATAAACCAAGGTTTGGTGGGTACTCCTGGTATACGGCACCACCAGGCATCCCAAAACTCTGCATCCTTTAACAAGGCGAGGAGATAGAGGACTGGAAGGAATATCCACCCCTACCCTTCTTCCCCCACTACCATGCCAGCCACGGCCAATGGGCCTAACGTACTTAAATTATTATAGACTGTCTCCACATCTTGCAAATAATGGGAGGCAAACACTGATTTTGACTTCCAGCAAGTTGATTGGAGAATTGTGGAGAGCGACAAGTTCTTCTTAAAAGCCAACGAAGTGGCGCCTGCTCTAATCTCATGAGCTCTTACTTTAAAAACAGAGATCGTCTTCTTGAATCTTCGAGTGTGACTCAGAAATAACACTTTAAAAAGAAGGCCAAGGCGTTCTTAGAGAACGGTTGTGAGGGTTTTTTTTTTACCAAACACCATAGATTCTGAGAGGGACCTCTAATCCCTTTGGTCCTATCCAAGTGGTACTTCAGAGCTCTAACTGGGCAAAGAGCTCTCTCCTGGTCTGCTGGCCCAAGGATATCCAACAAGCTCTTGATGGTAAACAAATGAGGCCAAGAGTTGGACGGGGTTTCATTCTTTGCCAGGAATCCAAGTTAGAATGAGCAGACCACACCATCTTGCGAAAAACCCACTCGCTTACTGAAGGCATGTAATTTGCTGATCCTCTTTGCCAAAGCTAAAGCAACTAAAAAGAGTGTCTTTCTGGTTAAATCTCTCAGCAATAAAGCATGAAGGGGCTCAAATGTAAGGACGGAGAGCCATTTGAGGGCAACATCTAGATTCCAGGCAACTGATGTAGACTTCTCTTGCTTGGAAGTATCTAGGGAGCTAATTAGATCATGTATGTCTTGATTAGCAGACAACTCGAGACCACTATGTCTAAACACAGAGTTTAGCATAGATCTATAACCTCTGATTGTAGAGGTGGCCAAGCCTCGAGAGGACTTCAGAAATATTAAAAAATCAGCGCTTGGCACTACAGAGGTTTTAGAAGACGATACGCTGTGTCTTTGGCACCAGTCACAAAAGATTGTCCACTTCGCCTGGTAGACATTAGCGGAAAACTGACGTCTGCATTTGGCAACTGCTTCTGTAGCTTTTCTTGAAATGCCCTTCACTCTGACAAGCTCCCTGACAGTCTGAAGCCTGTAAGAGTGAGAGCGGATAAGCTTAGATGGAAGCTATGTAAGTGTGGCTGCTTTAGAAGGCTTCTCTTCTGAGGTTAGACGTCTATGTCCGACCAGTCCTGGAGCATGGCATCTGTCGCCCATGCCCGAGGGTCCAGGGCTGGAGAACAGTAGATGGGGAGGCAATGGTTCCTAGATGTCGCAAACAGGTCTACTGACGGGTTTTCCCCACTGTTTCCACAGGTCGGTGCACACCTGTGGACTCAGTGTCGATTCTGTAGGAAGGACCTGTTTGCAGCAACTTAACTCATCTACCAGAACGTTTAATTTCCCCTGGATGAAGCGAGTCATTATCCTGGTATGGTTGATCTCTGCCCAGAGAAGAAGATCCTTGGCCGCTTCATAAATGGAGAAGGAATGAGTCCCTCCCTGACTTTTGATGTAAGCCGATGCGGTCGTGTTGTCCAAGTGGACTGTGATTGTCTTGCTGTAAGTCTCCATCGCAAAATGTCGAAGGGCCAAGTGAATCGCTTTCAATTCCCTTACATTTATATGTAATTTCTTCTCTTCTGACGACCACTTCCCGAATATTTCCATGTTGTTCAAAAGCGCCCCCCAACCTAGATCCGACGTGTCTGAACACAACGTTAGGTCAGGGTTCAGTGGGTGCAATGACTTTCCTATTGAGAACCTGTCCTCTACAAGCCACCACCGAAGATCCTCCTTGATCTCTGAAGTGATGTGGAACATGAAGGAGTCTGGGAGAGTTTTCCTCTGCCAACTGGCCTTTAGGAAGAACTGTAGAACTCTTGTATGCAACCTTCCTAAAGGCACGAACTTCTTGATGGATGAGAGAGTGCCCAGCAGACTCATTCACTTATTGGCTGTGAACAGTGGGCAAGATATGAACTTTCTTACTTTCTTCAGACAGTCTTGAATCCTTTTGTGGGATGGAAAGGCCCGAAATGTCAGAGCATTGATCCTCATCCCCAAACAGAGAATCGACTGTGTCAGAGTAAACTGGAATTTCTGGACATTGATTAAAAGACCCAACTCTTGGGCCAATAGTAGTTTTTTGAAGGTCCTCCATGCATCTTTTCTTTGATGGGGAGTGTAGTAGCCAGTCGTCCAGATATAAACAGACGTTGATCCCCATGAGATGGAGCCATCTCGCTACAGGGGCGAGAACACGGGTGAATACTTGTGGAGCTGTAGCTGTAGAGAGGCCAAAACAGAGAGCCCTGAACTGAAAGACCCTGCCCTGGAATACGAACCCCAGATACTTCCTTGAGTTTGGATGTACTGGGACATGGAAATACATATTCTCCATGTCGAACTGAACGGTTTGCTTCCATTTTGAACTTGGTGGTCTACACAAAAAAGTTCAATGCACTGGCGTCTAAGACAGGTCTCCAACCTCCCGACATCTTGGGGATGATGAACAGATGGTTGTAAAACCCCTCTGTACTTATGTCTTCGACCAACTCCACAGCTCTTTTCCTGAGTAGCAACGATACTTCTTCCTTCAAGGACAAAAACCTCTCCGATCCTTCCGAGTAGGCTGTTAAGCTGATGGGTGAGGATGTCAAAGGAGGTTTTTTCCTGAACGGGTTGGCATACCCCTCTTGTAGGACTTTTACTACCCAGGATTCTGCGTTCCTGGTTTCCCATTTGTCCCACAACTGGAGAAGCCTGGCTCCTTCAGGGACATGGAAGACCAGAACCTCACTTGTGAGAGGCCAGTTCGGAGGATGACTTCTTGGTTGGCCAGACTGATCGCAGATTCGAGCACAGGCAGGGCTGAAATTTGGTTCTTCCGCCTTGAGAAGGTTGCTGTTGCAACGGGGAGGCAGTTCTCGTGCTGAGCGAGACCGAAGTGCCATGGGTTGGTTCCTTGGCATGCCTTGTCGATTGCAACAAAAGGTCCTGTGTTGACTTCTTCTGTAAGTCGGACGCAATCTGTTCTATTGTAGCTCTTGGGAAAAAAGCTGACCAATCTAAAGGCACAAACAGGAGAGCCGATCTTTGAGAGGGAGTAACACCTTTGGAGGTAAAGGTACACCACACTTCCCTTTTCTCAAGAACCCCCATGGAGAATAAGGTAGCCAGCTCCTGGGAGCCATCCCTAATGGCTTTATCTGCCCATGAGAGTACTCCCAGCCAGTGTGCAGTGAAGCCCTCTTGAAGTGTACTACAGTCTTCTATTTTCTTGTCCAGTCTAGGAAGCTGAATACTTCAAAGACTTTAAAAATGTCTTTCACAAAACAGTCTAATTCCGAAGATGTGAACATAATCTTAGCGGAATTAAGAGCCGATCTCCATGTTCCATCCCCAAGGCTGGAGAAGTCCCCTTGGGAGGAGGCAGAAACTCCCAGCAAAGGCACTTCCACAGTAGAGTAAGACGAGTACCTCCTAGGTGACTGACGAGAGGGAGGTGCACTGAAAACCGCTTTACCCAGCTCCCTCTTTCCAGCTAACCAACTGTCAATGCCTGCTAATGTCTTCCTAGAGGATGAGGAGAGGACCATCTGCGGTAGTCTGGAGGCCTCTACTGGCTCTCTCTTCATGAAGGCCGAACCAGTTGATGACTGGGCCCTTTGAGAGAAGAAAGTTGGATAGCAGAAGAGGAAGTACCTCAAGAGTGCCGAATATGCTGGCATAGGATGATCTTGATCAACGGCTTCTTCGTCAGCTTCCTCATTTGAAGTAATGGGAGAAGGAGCTAAGTCCACCTGATCCTGTGTAGCAGCAGGTTACTTTTGTAAAAGCCCAAGGATGTTATCCAACTGCCGTTGGATAGGTTCCAACGAAGGATCGATGATGGCAGGCTTTGGCACCTAATGTTTGGCTTCCAGTGCGAAGCGTAATGAAGGTGAGAATTCTGGCATATGGCGCTGGGAAAATGGGCATACAGACACTAAGCACCGCTTGGCAGTTGGGCACTCGGACACTGAGGGTTTGTAATCTGATTGCTCGGACACTGGGCAATCTGACACCATACACTCGGACATTGGGCGTTTGGACACTGTGCGCTCGGAAGTTGGGCATTCGGAAGTTGGGCTCTCAGACACTGGGCGCCTCAACACAGAACGGTCGGACACCACACGTTCGGAAACCAGGTGCTCAGCCCCTGGAAGCTCGGACAACTTGGATGAGAAATGCCGCGTCATTGACTAGCTCACCGTCATTGAAGTGTCATGCACAAACCGATCAGGACTGGATAGGCGTTTGGACACATAACACTTTGACACTGCACGTTCAGACACTGGGCGCTCGGACAGCTTGGGTGAGGAATGCCATGCCAAATACTGGCTCTCCGTCACCAAAGCGCCATGTACAACCTGCTCGGGACTAGCCCAAGAACTGCAGGAGGGAAGAGGACTGTGCTCTTGTTCCCTGGGAATCTTACGTGGGAGCGGGGAAGCCCACTCAGTGGAAGGAGCATGCCTTTTCAATGGCCTTGATGCTTTTGAAAACCGTTTATGCCCCCGTCCGCACTGGTGTTCGAATCACTTGATGACAGAGCATTGCACATCCATATGAACGCCTTTCCAATGGCAAACTGCCGAGTCCTGGGTTCGATCAACAGGCTCAGTTGAGGGGGCAACTGCCCGTGGACAAACCCCACTGACCTCCCTTGGACTTCCAGTTTGCTTCCTCCCAGGTTTGAGGGAGTCTAACATTGACCTTTGTCTAGAAGCATCAGTGGGATGAGTAGTCACCTCCTCCACTTGCACTGCACTTGCACCAACACTAATTGCACTTACTCAATCCATAAGGGTCTTAACCGAAGACCCTATTTGGGCTATGGTATTAACAAACAGACCAAACTTTTGCTCAATTCTAGCTTCTAGGCCGGTAGTGGCATCAGGTTTGAAAGAATGGAGCCAGGTAACGGAGTTTGAGGAAAAGTCGGAGGACTGGTGATTGGGGTGAACACAGGTAGAGGTGTAGAAGCTAACCTTTAAGCTCGGTTCTAGTAGCTGCCTTTCTCTGTCTGTCTCTTTGGAGTCTATCTAGATGTGCTTCCAAAACTTTCCATTTACCCTGATCCCAGTCTTTGCATTCATCACATTTAAGTTCAAATGAGCAAATTTGCTCTCTGCAATGGCAACACAAAGTGTATGAGTCATACTTAGCAGAAATAAGTTTTGTATTACAACCTCTGCTGCAATACTAATACACGAATGAATACTTCACCAAAGGCGAAAGATACAACCATCCAGTGAAATTAAAATCAGAGCTGCTCAACCAATCGTGTACCATTGTTGACCGGCAGGAACGAATTGAGCTCTTCAGCACTGTTGTACCTATTCTTTCCCAGTAGTGGGCGGGGTCTAGTTACCTACACTAAAACAATAGCGCGTTACCGTGAATTTCAAATTTAGAACTGCCGCGGTTAAGTGAAACTAATAGCTGTGTAGTTACTTGGTAAGTTACTTATATAAAATTTATATTTATGAAGCTCTTCTCTCAAGTTTTAAGAATTTTTATTATTGCCTTTGGTGCAAACTGCTCAATGATATGTTTTTCTTATTCATTATCTAACAACTATAGGAGGTACACCAGTAGCAAACTGGGGTTTTGGAATAAGGGAAAGCCAGAAACAAGTACACTGTACTGACCTGAAAGGTTAACCCTTAATGGATGGGTATCATCAGATGATGATGGTCTATATCAGGTTTTAAGTGATGGATGGGCTACCTCGTATGAGTATTAATATTACGTGTCATATGATTTGGATGAATTTAGCGGGAAAGATGTTCATAGCACTTCAATGGTCCATAAATGACTTATGGCAATTGTAGTATCTCAGCACAGGACAGAGGGGGATCAGTATGCCTTGAGACTTGATGGGGGAATGTACTGCCCCTCTCTATCCCATGACTTTTTTTTATTTATTTGCTCATAAATATACCCAAAGATTGCTGTTGGTTTTAGTTCTTATCTTTTATGGTCGTATGTCAGCTATAATTGTAATTTTGCAAAGAAAAGTGCAAAGACATATTAGAAAAAACATGTATACCTCACAAAAAGTTACTGCATCTCCCCATCTGAGTAAATCTCGTAAATATTTTACAACAAATCTACTCAGAATTTGTTACAGATTTTAGTTCTTGCCTGTTATGAAATTGTGTGAGCTGTAATTATAATTTTACAAAATATAATAAATTATTTGAAAAAACATGTATAACTTGGTAAAATTAGCATACTTTTACTTGTATCTTGTAAAAAAGGCCCCACACATCTACACAGGGTTGTCAATACTAGTCACTTTCAACTTCCCCTGGAAGGTATGGAGAAATTTTTATAATTTTTTTTCTTACATCATGTGCATTTGCGTATCTTCCTCTTTACATTGATGCGTTTTTTCTTAAACTGGCCAACCTAAAAGTTTGCCTGGTCTGGAGGTGTGTTTAATATATATTTAGCCTGTCCCTTAAGGGTTACAGTAGCTGGAAATATGGATAATAGAAATTATACGGTAGAAAGATGTGGCAGGAGCAACTGTAGTGATACATACCAACTTAACCTTTCCTAATTTAATATGCATGGTCCTACCCAAATCTTATCCTAGCCTGACCTCGAGTAAAATAAGGAGATGGACGCTAACATACCTTAACTTAATCTAGGTTCCCAGGTCCTACTTGGTTGGAGGATGGAGGGATGTCTATGGAGTTAGTCTGTCCATTTAATATTTCCAAAGGTAATTACCCTCTATAAAGAAATCAGTATTTCTAATTAATAGGCAAGCTCCACACAGAATGTATGGAACAGTTCCGTGAATACGAAAGTCATTGGGGAGCCATATGTTCAAGAAGGGATTGGCTAAGGAAATCTATTATAAAAGGAACCATACTATACTAAGGCACCCTAACCTAGCCTAACCTAATAGGCTGTGTTACTTAGCTGGGGGGCTCCGACCACTGAACCCCCCAGGTAAAGAAAACCACTTTTACCAAAAGTTCCCCTCTAACAATGCGCATGTGCGATAGCATTTCAGGATGGCCAGCATACAAAATCGTAATCAGTTCTGAGGTTAATTACAGTCAACCAACAAAAAATAACAGTAAATTACTGATAAATAACCAAAATACTATAGGGAAAGTGAAATCTAAAGGAAATACCCGACGCGGAGTTCATGGTTAGTTCTACCAAGAAAACATTTATTCATACTTCTCAATTTCAACTATATTCAGACCCTTGACGGTGTAAGAGGCAAAGCTCTGCCTATAGGGTCTAAATATTGAACCAATTATGGGGTCGGCAAGTTCCCTAGCAAGCCTGGTAACAATGCCTAGATCTGGACTTGAAGCAAAATAAAGGGAAAACAAGGACTACATGAAATATAGCAAATAATGAAAAACTTCTCATCATTACATCTAGGAGGAAATTCTAGACTACAGCCTAACCAAACTTACCAACAATGACAGCCCAGATTCGGGTCCGGGCCAGTTCATCCTGAATAGTATAGCATCATCCAGCCCCTTGATATCATTGCTTCCGAGCACCTGTACTGCGAGACTTACACTTAATAACAATAAAAACCGATTTTGTACGTCCATGATGCACCTAAATTACGCACGGCGAAGGTTAAAACTTATCATTTCTATTTGTTTACGTCGAGCGCCTGACCTGTTGACACGACACAGATGTTTTGACGTCATAGTTACGTCACTCTTGAATATCTCCTTTGAGATCGCGCGAAGTCTAAAGTGCCAATGAGGTCGGAGAGTAGAGAAAAACGACAGAAGTGTACAAAACATTAGAAGGTTACTTTTAAACTTATGTCGCCAACAAAGGAGTGGATTATTTCCGTATGACTAGTATTCCTTATTCATTAGATGCAAGGAAGGAAAATTGTTTCAAGTTTAATCACATATTGTAAGAGGTGCAAAAGAAACGAGCAGGTAAAAGTGACTGCTACTTTATTACAGATCCAGGCAGTTTATATAGCGGCAGACTGGCGTCGAGCCGCGAAAGACAATGAGATTGTGTGTGACCTGAGGTCAATAATAATTAACAATAATATACAGCGAGCAAGTACAGTTTACAATATAAAGACAGACAGAATTCCAATGTGGATGTAATCTTGATGCCTGCGAATAAAGAAATACAAGATACACAATTGATGATAGGTGATCAAATACATATATAGTTTAACTGATTGAAATCGCGTGACCTGGCACGTTAGGATTGACTAATTGTATGGCGAAGAAACTAGGAAGTCACCATAGAAAACTTGCTCGGCGGAGACTTAGCGAATGACACGTTCGCTGGAGACCCAGCTGACGGCTCTGTAGGTGACGTAGGTGACTTTAGACTGCCAGCCCGAAGTGTGCGAGGAAGTCAGTACCGAGGAGCGGGGTCCCTACGTCCGCGACGACGAAGTCCCAGGAATAACTCCGGCCAAGGATGGAGATCGACAGGGGCCTGGTGCCGTAGGAGAGGATGGGGGATCCGTTGGCGGCCGTCAGGGAGGCGGTCGGGTCCGGTTCCTGCTTGCGGTCCTCCTTGGATGCTGGGAAGATCGATCTAAAGGCCCCTGTGTCGACCAGCATCATCCTGCCGGAGACGGTGTCGCTGACGTAGAAGCCTATTGATTCTGGGCCCCTAGGTTTTTCGGTTGCCATGGCGGTCTGTCCTGTTGGCCGCCGCCACCCCCGGTTTTTGAACGGGCAAAAAAGCAGGGCGGCAGGCAGTTCCGGGCGTCTTTACCAAACCGCTTGTGGTAGTGGCACAGGCCCGGGGAACTCAACAACTTGTTGTAGGGCGGTGGTCGCCTCCTGGCGACGACGTTGACACTTTGCTCCGCGTCTTCTTCAGGCTGGACGGAGCTGACCGATTGTGTGGGCGCTGTTAGTCGCTGCGTAGCCTTCACGTAGTCTGTTAGGTGCTGCGCCGTTTGGATGAGGACGTCGAGGGGCATGGTGTAGGGGTGAGGGATCTGGGCGCGGACCTCTGGGAGGAGCTGGCGAAGGTAGATCTCCCGCGACAGGCTTATTTCTTGATGTTTTTTGCTGCCGTCGAAGTCTGGGAGTAAGAGGAGGTCCTTGATCATGCTCCATGCATCTACCGCGTCGAGATCATGCCGCGGGTTAACGGCGAGGTCGATGGCGCGGGCGGCCCGCTCGGCGATCGGTAGGGAGCATGTCTGGAGGAGGGCCTTCTTCACGATGCGGTATGTGAGGGGGTATGCACCAGACACCCGCGAGATGAGCTTTTTATATACCTCCTCCGGAAGGGCGTTAAGCACTGTGTCGGCCTGTAGTATTTCGTCGGTTAGGTCCGCTACCCTGAAGTGGCTCTCGACCCTGTACAGCCACGTTGTTGGGTACCCCTGGGTGAACGGCGGCAACTTTACGGACTGGGCGGCCAGTGACTGTGAGATGGGAGGAAGGTAGGCCTCCGAGACCGCGAGGTTCGCGGTTATTTGAACGAGGGAAGGGATGTCCGCGTCCATGCTCGCTCTTTGCCCTCTTACTGGAGTGGGGTACTCGCGTCAAAACGCACTCGGAAGTGTGTCCGTTAATGACGCTGGTGATTTTGCCGACGAGAGTCAGCACGCCCAAACGCTGATTACAGCGCCGTCTTTAGTCCGCTAATGGCTCCGGGACTACTCCGGGGGGGTCACCACTGTAAGAGGTGCAAAAGAAACGAGCAGGTAAAAGTGACTGCTACTTTATTACAGATCCAGGCAGTTTATATAGCGGCAGACTGGCGTCGAGCCGCGAAAGACAATGAGATTGTGTGTGACCTAAGGTCAATAATAATTAACAATAATATACAGCGAGCAAGTACAGTTTACAATATAAAGACAGACAGAATTCCAATGTGGATGTAATCTTGATGCCTGCGAATAAAGATATACAAGATACACAATTGATGATAGGTGATCAAATACATATATAGTTTAACTGATTGAAATCGCGTGACCTGGCACGTTAGGCGTGACTAATTGTATGGCGAAGAAACTGGGAAGTCACCATAGAAAACTTGCTCAGCGGAGACTTAGCGAATGACACGTTCGCTGGAGACCCCGCTGACGGCTCTGTAGGTGACGTAGGTGACTTTACAGTATTTCCTTGCTTTCACTGCCTTTGCAACATTTTCCCAGTGTCGAACACAAGTTCTTAGTGTTCTTCGGTACCATTTTTATGTCTTCTTTTATCATTTCCGATCTAATCCCCTATCTAGTACTCCCGTAAATACATATATACATATTAATATTGTTCTTTAAAGAAAATAACTCAGATGCGCAGGTGGAACAGTGATTGTTTGGATAAAACACGAGGATATGAAAAATATATGATATGACATGATATAGAGGTAAACACTGTTAAATTGACAAACTGACAATGTCATCTCGATCGGCATTTTTATGCTCATTTTAAAGTACCCAAGTTCATGAGGTATCAAAACACAGCTAACGAACTGGCAACATTTGGAGTATATGTGTATACTGTTACTATGGAATACTTGCATAGTTTGTTGGTTGCCTGACGTCATACATCTTCCCAACTCCCAAGGTGAATAGCCCCCATCTAACAGCTTTGCAGGGCTACTCGGAGGTCCAGCATAGACAATGTGAATGCTTGTTTGAAATTTTGATTTGAAGGGGATTGTTTAGCAGCTCTGTTGATCACTAAATACAGTGTTGTTCCTTATTCCTGACACCATCTCCTTAACTTCTGTAACTAAAATATTGTAGCATTACCCGTTCCTAGCAAGTATATAACCAAATTAAGCAAAGTTATTGTTGATGACGAATTCCTTGGATAAATACTTGGTACTCTGTTTAAGCGTCATTGAGAACCAGTCTTGTTATAAGCGAGTATTATCGCCTGAAAATTTATATCCTACCAAATCTTCGCCTTTCTCTCTTTTGGATTTGAGGGTAGGGCAAACAAACGTTCCCCTTTTGCTAGCAATGGCGGTTCCATTGGTACTCGTATACCCCTAATAACTTTTCTATGTACAACAAATCCAATTTTGCAAAGAAAAAGAAAAGTCTTGTCCTGCTCCAAATTCGCAAGCGTTCAGCAAGCACGTCTGCTCTCTATCGACACGTCAGTATCTTATACCTATGGATCTATTTTATTAAATACTAAATAGAATTGTATAGTACTTACGACAAACATAGTTCCTCTTGTATATCTTCCTTGTATTTTCTGTTGATATATAAGTGTTTTCTTCTGTTTCTTTTTCCTTCATTATTGCGACAATTCATATTTTGTCTCGAATTGAAGAGAATTCAACGTTTCCAGAAATTTTCGAAATCTTTTTGTATACTTGATTGTTGGTTTTTATTCATGTTCAGTTCCTCGTTGTATTAGTTTTTCAGGCATATATAGTTGTATGTGCTGCTAATCATAGTCACAATACTGCATAGCTTTCACGTATTAATTAATGGTAGCCATTGGTTTTCGTTTAAATAAACACTTTCATATGTTCTCTGAAGCCTTTTTTTGTGTTGTTTATTGCCATTCTAATTGTTTAACTTTCTGTAAGATAGTTATAGCTTATGTTGCAAGTGAGGAGGGTAACTTCGACTTTCAAAAGTTTATCAAGAAGAAGAAGACAATGATGTAACATTTGTTTACAATTTTTTTATCCGGTCGAAAATAGCAAAATTAGGTGTAAACGAGTCGCAAGAACTACATATGAGAGTTTTGCAGATGTTTCACTAGTTCATGTACAGACGAGTGATTATATATTCTACATCAGAACGCATAGAAAAACTCTCTGAATTGAAATTAAGGATAACGTATCATTCTACCACAAGTGAATTATGTAATTTACGAGGACTTGCATAACTTCGTTGGTGCGTGAGGCCAGATTGCGTTGTGAAGTTAATTCGATGCTTATTCATATGTGAGGAACACTATACCCTATAGGCCATCAGGTGTCACAACTAGCATTTGTACATCCAACAAATTATGGTAATTATCAAGCTACTGCGTGTATACTCTATGTTAGGTTACGTAGGCTTGAAGATACATCTTGCCTAACCTTTCTGATAAGGATTGGACCAGTAGTACTGAAAGTCAAAATTTCTAAGTGTGAGCTAAGTGATGGTATCCCGGAGACATTGATCTCTTTTTGGTATTATTTTATAAGTTGCCAATACACACTATGAAACTGTAACTTACATTTTTGAAAAGAGCTCTTCATTCTCATTATTTTGAACCCCATAAACACTATGCGCAAATGATAAATAAAAAATTAGAAAATTTACAACTTATAAGGTAAGAATACCCCCCCCCTCCATAGCTAATACGGCAAAATTGTAACTAGTCAACACCCGTAGGTGAAGTTATATTGGTATTTTAAGGTTCTTTTAGTGCCCTATTATTTCCTAGTCATTTTTGCATGAAAAACTCAAAATGGTTTTTCGTGCAAAAATGGCTGGCTGGAGTCTTATTGGCAACGTATAAAATTTTACCCTCTTTTTTGTGGTTCTATGGTAAAGCTCTATGTGGCACCATGTTTAAGACCAGCCCCACGGGGATGAATGTAAAAACATATAAAAAAGATGGTAATTGTTTCAAATTATCACACTTGGGTTGAACTGCAGATCAGCTCTGCATGGGGTATTACCTTGGAAATTGACTTATTCCATAATAGGCCTATTTTGGTTGCTTATCAAGAATTGACGTTGGTTTCTGGTGGTCAGCAGTAATTAACCTCAGAATGGATATATTTTTGTATGCTGGCCATCCTTGAATGGTATCACACATGCACTGTGTTATAGGGAAACTTTTGGTAAAAAGTGGAGTTTCCTTTACAGGGGGCGGAGCCCCCGGCTAAGTAACATGGCCTACTAGGTTAGGGTACGTTAGGTTAGTATGGTTCCTTTTCTAATAGGTTTCCTTAGCCAATCCCTTCTTGAACATATGGCTCCCTAATGACTTGCACATAACAGCAACATAACAGTCCAGTCTTTCTCCCAGCGATTTCCCCCACTCAAAAACCCCACATTCCCAAAGGGTCTCCAACAGTGTTGAATAGCAATATGAGGTTGATAATAATTGACTGGCAATAAACAACAACACCTCCTCCATCAGCAACATTAAAAGTATAGGAAAATCAATTTCCAAGGTAATAGTCCGTGCTGAGCTGTTCTATAGTTTTATCTGCACTTGTACTGCATTATAGGCTATACAACCATTCCTTTATTGATCAGTCAAAAAACTTTATTAATGAACAATGTCTTCGTGCAGAGCTCTTATGTAGGATTAGGCTACTGTTTTATTTTTGGTAAAATTTTACTTTAAACCCTTACTACACTTTGGACTTGATAATATAATTTTCATTTGTTTAAATGTGTGCTTTGAAAGTTTCTGATGTTCATTTCTCTAGCAAATTACCTAACCCACCACACCTAACCTAACCTTGGGTACCAGGTCCTTTCCCCTAGTACATGATGTTAATTTGTAAACATGCCTATAACTTACCATAGTCAGAATGAGAACTGTCTGTGCAATTAACGTTATTGTATTTCACTCATTTTGTGTCTCCTCCCCCCCTGAAAACACCACAATTATCTCCAAATTTGCAGGATATAAAGGTGTGGTCCATTGTCTCTACAGTTACTCATATTTGCTATTAAAGCAAATGTTAGAAATGTTCAAAGCACACATTAAAACCTAGAATTATATTTTCAAGGCCAAAATGCAATAACAGTTTAAAATAAATAATACCTCTATGTCTTACAGAGTAAGTAATATATAATACACCTATGGACTGTATAGGATCTGGCACCCTAAGTTAAGTTTGGTTTGGATGTATCTATGTAGTCCTAGTTATCTTTGTCGTATTTTCATTTGCAAATGTGTTAGTTTAGAATTTATATTAAAAGTATGGAAGTTGTTTATAAATAAGGGTCCATTTTGCATCTAGAATTACCATTTTGCCCTTTATTGTCTTCATTTCCTTATTTCCTTCCATCTTGCTCTTTTGTTGGACCCCAAGTGACTCTAGACACTGTGGCCAGACCAAGAGACTATTTAACCTCCAATTTAGGAGCTTAGGCCTTTGTTTCCGAGATGATTGTTGTACCCTAAGTCAGAATGACCTTGCAGCTCATCCAAACTGAATTGTTTAGCCTAGCATTTATATTTAGGCTGCAGTTCCTTACACAGCAATGATTCTAAATTGTAATATGAAACTACTGTACTGTGCCATAACCTAAGCTAATTTTGGATATAGACATCTCCCAGGTTGCTGCCATAAATGTAGACTAGCCTATGAAATGAACCTAGAATGCTGCAACATGTTGATGGGTGGGAGGACTTGAATCCTCTCCTTATAGGCTACCTGTGATTGCCATGAATCTCCTATGTGACCACTAATTGCCTTACCCAATCTCATTGCTCACTCCTTACTGTCACTAAGGGCAGCATGCTTGATCACTACCGTTTTTAAATATTTGTTTAGTTTCGTAGTTTTATTTATAAATATATAACTTTTGCCACATTTGACCAAAGCTTTACTTTGCCTCCTCTTTGGTTAATTTGAATATTGTATAACAGTTGTCAGTGTAACACATTTCAAATATTATTGACTGGCAGGCTTGCACAGAGACCAACACACACTTGTTTACCATGACATAGAATAGCAATATAGGCTAGCCTACTAAAGCTCAAGCAACATTTTTAGGAAAGATTGTTAAGCACAGATTTGGAGTTATTCCACCTGATCATTTGCAAGTAAAATGATTCATTTAGATACAGAATATATTTTCATTCCATGTAAATCATCAGACTATAAATTTCATGCTACGGACAGCTCCATGGGCTCAGTGAAATTCAGCTGTGTGTGCATGCTAGTAAGAATCAGTCAAACCAGAAAAAATTTTATTACCCCGAGACCAAGTCAGGTTTATTTACACGATTTAAAATTAGCAAAATGAAGTAAAAGCTGATATTTTTTATCTGTTTAGAGTTGATTTTTGTAAGTGACTTTCACTTGATGCCCCAGAATTGGAACTCAGTGATGTATTCATGACCATGACATCTATTCCAAGACACTTCTAAGCAAAAGCTTAATTTTTAGTTTATCCAGCCAACATAACTGTTTACACAGGGCAACTTGGGTTAGGCTATTCCAATTTGCATGTTTATGCAGTATATTCCATTACTCACATGGTTAAGCAACACAATTATGTTGTTGCAGCCACTAAATATCATGACTTGGATGTCCAATATGAAGAAATATGTCCATGTAAAATTGACCATCAGGCCAGTAATACATAATTTTTAGTTGGGTCACAGATGTCTTCTATGAAAAGCAAACTTTCACTAGGGCTATTTCAGCCTAGTAAATAATGAAATGCTGACGCTGGTTTTAATGTGATGTGAACAACTTCCACTGACTTTTAATGGTCATATATTTATGTCTAAAGTACTTTGGTATTTATGAATTTGCTCATGCAGAAATGAAAATTAAATGCAGTTTTTACAGGAAGTTCCTAAGTTTGCTTGTGTTACACCCAGTCCTCATGTTGTTACACCACTTTGTTTTCATCAGTTTTTCATTTAATGGTTTACAATAATAACAAGATTCTTTCAGAAAATGTTAATTTTGTCAGTTGTTATATATGATCTGCTGAAAATAAGTACAGTAAACTTTTTATAATTATTACAATGAAAGACACGGTTAAAACTTGGTATTTCATTTCTTTCAAAATACAGTACACTTTATTGTATTTTGAATTATCTTCCAGCAATATATATTTCTAGAAAAATTTATATTATGTTAGTAAAGCTTTTTCTGTCCATTGATTTTTTTTTTTTTTAAATCAAGGCTTTCATGAATATTGGACTTAGAAATTTTTGTTTCTGGTAACACTGTTCAGCATCAGACATTTCATTTCATATGCTACTGTAAAAACTTGTAAGTAACAAAGTTGTAAATATTAATACAGAACCCTTTTTCCCCCAGTTATCATGGCACGTCACAGCAAGATCCAGCTGGAGGTCTTAAAACTATATAAACAGTGTCTTAGAGCCGCACAACACAAGCCAGGATTTTATGACAATGTGAAGTTTGAATTCAGAAAAAATGCTGTCATTCCAAAAACAGAAACTCTCAGAATAGAGCACATGATTAGGCAAGGTTGGCGGAAGTTGAAGATGATGAAAGATCCATATGTTAGTGGCATGGGACGCTTTGAAAAGTCTTGAACTTGACATTCTTAATTTTAACAGAAATGCAGTGGGTAATTATATTCTTTTTCCTTTTGCCAGACATAAGTTGATATATGGAATTTCCTCTCACTGCACCATCTTATTACTGATATTCTAGCAATAGCTAAGAAGTTAAGGACTGCCTAGGAAATGACAAGCAAATCACATATAGTGATGAAGTAACATGCTTTTGGAAACGGGAATGCTTTGTGTGCTTTTGATTAAAGGTACATTATATACTAGATGTCACAAAATACAGGGAGAGTATCAGATTTATGGACAGTGTTCAGTAAAGAGTTGTCAGTAGTTGTAGATTGCTTTTAAGGGCTACATAATTTGCCAACATATTTTTTTAGGTACTGGTGCATTGAACTTTTAGGATAATGCAGACAGAAAAAGAATTTATTGCAGGTATTTGAAATTTCTGTAGTTTCCAAAGTTGTCAAAACATATAGCTAAGAAATAAGGCAAACATACCATATGCAAGTGAATATTACAGGAATCTTTTGCATGTTTTCAAATCTGAGACAACTTGAAAAAATACAAAGATTAAAACAGCTTTCTGAAGTAACAGCTTATTTTCAAGATATCAAAATGTTGAAAAAAATCTTTTTTGTTGATAATTTCAGTTTATTCACCAAAAATGGCACAAAAAACAGTATATGTTCAGAGATTAATGCAAATGAATTATAAATCAGCCTGGGATTATCAAAAGAAGATTGCAGCAAAGGTTCAGGAGAATGTGAAGATGAAAAAAGAGCCATGTCATACACTGCTTCTTGTTGAACATCAGCCAGGTAAGTTTATAGTGCACAGTAGCTCATTACATTAGTTGTCCATGTGTTTTTGTTACCCAGATTGATTCTGCAATGTTAGAATTACTATAGTTATTCATTTTTAGCCTATGATTGCCATTGCATTTCCATTTGGTAGTAATCTCTGGTTTCATATAAGTAACTTACTGAGTAGTTACATAGCTGTACTGTACAGTAGTTTCAACTCGCAAGGCAACTTTAATTTAAAAAATCACTGTAGCGCTTTGATTGTTTAGTGTAGGCGACAGGCCACACCCACTGCCAGGAATACTGGAAACAACTTAGCAGATATCTTCATTGTTTTTCTGCCAGCTCTCAAGTAATATCAGGGGTTTGCTGCAGCTTTTGTTTACTGATTTTCAGCTGTATGGCTTGATTTTGGTGAAGTATTATTGCTTATTTGAGTAGCCTTCAAGCTTTAATAGCTTTCAAGATAATTTTTTTACAGTTCTTTGGTTACTATGTCTGATTCAAGTTCACCTAGTTTTGCTATTGTAGCGAAAGTTGAAAACCAGTTTAATCAAATCTTCATATGATTCTCATAATATTTGCAGTAAATGTAGTGAGTAGAAAGATAGTAGGGAGAAAACTTTTGCTAAATGTAATGATTAGGAAGAGTAGAAGGTACTTAATCTCAACTAGACAATTAGAGAGGGATAGAAAGAGGGAAGCAGCCTCTAGAGCCGAGAAATGAGCTTCCCTTAGCCTAGACCAAGGGAAATGAGAATTTCAAGGAGTTAAAGAATGACTTTGCTTTGGACTGGCTAGGAGTACTGTCTGAAGCAGACAAGGTTATCAGAGATGGATCTGTTGAGTTTGCAGCTCTTTTCTCCTTGGGAGTATTGAAGAAGGGAGAATTATGGTGCTCCTTTACAACTAAAGGGGTTTTACAGACATACAAGTCGACCCTATTGTTTTAGCTGTTAGACCTCCATCTCCTTTTCTCCTCAGGGCACTGTGAGGAAAATTGCTTTGGACCTCAAGAGGAGTCCACTCAGGATCTACTGTCAACAACAAGAGACCTTCTACTGTAGATAGATCAAATTTGAGTGATTCTAGTCACTCGATTTGTTCGGGCCCTTGTAAAATGCAGGTGTCAATCTTCTATCAACTACCAGGCTAAGTGGGCTCTTTTTCCGAACTGGTGTCTCAGACACATGTCTCTTCTTCTGAGACATCTGTGGCCCAATTTTGGATTTCCTCCTTTATCTAAGGAGATCTAGACTCTTTCGTCCTCCTCCATTAAGGGATACAACAAACCCTTCGTATTTGCAGTCTCACTATTTGCGGACTCATGTATTCGTGAGATTTCTGTGGAACGTATCTACCCATTATTTGCGGAAAATTCGCCCGTTCATGGTATTTTTCACTGAGAAATATTCACTAATTACTGTATTTTCATATCATTTTCATGACTAAATGCACTTTTTGTGATAAACTATTAAAATACTCAGGTATAAGGATTTTTAGATGGTTTTTTTTTGTGTTTAAATGATCAAAATAGTCAGTTCTAAGTGTTTTTAGAGGGGTTTTAAGTATTTGCAGATTTTAGCTATTTGCGAGGGGGTGCGGTATGCGTCCCCCATGAATACGGGGGGTTTACTGTATTGAGCTACGCTTGACTCAGTGTTTAAGCACAGGAACCCAGATCTTTTGTCAACCCAATCTCAACGACCCATCAAGTCCTTGGATACGTCCAAAAAAAGGAAGGAAGATCTGGTCTCCTGGAACTGGTACGTAGTGTTGAAGTGGCTGACAAGTCCTTCTTTTGAACCCCTATGTTTCTCTTCTTTGAGAAACCTTTCCCAGAAGACTCTTCCTTGTGGCCTTGTATACTGCTAAATGTATTAGTGAGATCCAAGCCATCGATAAGGGAAGGTTTTCACTAAGAGACACAGCTTACTCCTTTCCCTGGGATTTTTCGCCAAGTACGCAGACCCGTCCAAGCACCGGACCCATTGTTGCTCTATTAAGAACTTAACAGACATCCTCAGTTGTGAGGAATAAGAGAGAGTTCTTTGTCCTGAACAGAGCCGAGAAGATCGGAGGGCCACCCTTTAATCTCTGATGTTCTGTTAAGAACCCACCTCACCCTCTGACTAAGGAAGCACTGTCCTTCTTCTAGAGGGACTTAATTTCTGAGGCAAACTTTGAGAGTCAGGTGGACATTCTGCCTATTTTTAAGTGAAAGCTCTTGACATCAGGACAGTTTACTTCATTAGCTTTCAGGCACAATATGTTCCTTACACTCTGCAGTCGACCTAATGGAAGTGCAAATCGATCTTTGTGTCTCACTATTTGAAAAAAAGTGTAATTGCTGTACCGTGGGACCATTATCAGTGACTGGCATGGTATTTGGTGAGGAAGCATAGGAATTTCTCCTACTTCTCTTCGCATTGAAGTAAGGTGTCGAGTTTTGAGGAGCCTGTGGATACAATGTACCTGGAGTACCCACCATTCTCAGTGGATAGGTGTGGTTTTTTCGGTGTAGGTGACCGTGTTGGCTGGTTGTTTCGTATACAGTAAACCCCCGTATTCGCATTCTCACGATTCACGGACTCATGTATTCGCGGATTTCTCTGTGGAACATATCTACCCGTTATTCGCGGAAAATTTGCCCATTCGCAGTATTTTTCACTGAGAAATATTCACTAATTACTGTACAGTATTTTCATATCATTTTCATGACTAATGCACTTTTTGTGATAAAACTATTAAAATAGTCAGGTAGAAGCATTTTTAGAGGGTTTTTCTTGTGTCTAAACTATCAAAATAGGCAGTTCTAAGTGTTTTTAGAGGGGTTTTAAGTACAGTATTTGTGGATTTTAACTATTTGCGGGGGTGTGGGGGGTGCGGTATGCATCCCCTGCGAATACAGGGGTTTACTGTATTGGTACCGCACCCAGGGCAAGGGCACTTCTCCATGCTTTGCTAGCCATCAGTCATATCCTTCACTGCAAAACTCCCACATCAGTATAGGTGCCCCATGGCTCAACTGCCATGCCACTACAGGTTTAGATGAGCACCAACCAGAAGCAGTTTTTACCTGCGGTAGCTCTCTTACCAGATAAGGAAACGAAAAGCATTGTTTCAGTGCTAGCAGCATTTTCTATTTCAAAGTCATTACCATTCTTTAATGTTTTGGAGTAGAATATGTCCGTGTATCCCACATCCATTCAGTGTGGGATTCAGCTACGTAATTACATGGTAAGTTACTTATATGAAAATGATATTTTCATAATAAAATTAAGTTGTTCTGACACGGTATACAAACCATCGGTCCTTTACATTAGGAATTACTTGTGGCGAAGCTGGGCACGGCCGTTGAACTCTTGAACAAGGTAGTTAGGCAGTAACTACCATCAGGTAGGCGGGGAATACCCACCTGCCTGGATGTAAACATTCCAGTTTTGCTTTTGGCTGTCATCCGTTGCAGACGTGTTTTCGGATCTCTTTGCCTGACTGTTGTTAAGCTCTGTATTATCCCAGAGGGATCTTTCTGTATTTTTGTGTACAGGCAGTCCCTGGTTATTGGCTGGGGTTCCATTCTGAGGGTGTGATTACAACCAAAAATCACTGCTAACCGATTTCGGCACTCTTTTGGCGATTTTCAGGGCCTGTCATCGGCGCCTCTGTTAGGTATGTATCGGCGCCAATACCGGCGCCAATACCCAATTATCGGCACCGATTTTTGGCGCTAGACAAGCCTCGTAAAACCGGATTGCAGCTAGCTGAGCCTGCTGGTAACCGGGGACTGCCTGTATACATTACGTGTTTGGTGTTGTTCCCTGGCGTTTTTAGAGGGGTGTTACCGAGTGGTAATGCTTCACTTCCAGCAGCCCTTTATTTAGATACTGAAGGTGTTTCCCTGTATGTTCGGAGATATTTGATTGGTACCTAATATCTTCGCTCCCCTGCATTGATCGGGACGTAACAAGTTCGCTCCCCTTCTTGGGCTCCCGCCCTCTGTGTACAAGGGCATGACTACTTCCTTCCTGCTTGTGCTGAGTGTTGTTTTAGCCTCCTGCACTATGGAGAGTTGCTGGTGTAGTTGGTAAGTTTTGCTTCCATGGCGCCCTTGGTGGCCTCCCCTCCTTCCCTCTCTCTCCCTGTAAATTCTTCCTTATCTCTCCTTTGGGAGAGATCTCTCTCCTTTACCCTCTTTGCTTGCTCATCGGGTGAAGACTGTGAGGGGAGGTGGGGTGCGTGGGCGGTCAGGTGACCTCTTCTCAGGGGCCTCCTCTCGCTGCGTAGGGCAGTTCCCCTCAGAGTGAGAGGAGTCTCCCTCTACTAATCATCTTTGCTCTTTCAGGTTGACAGTGAGCATTGTAGGCACAGCAGTAATTGGCTGGATATCTCAGTTGGGATATCTTTGCATGAAGGAGTCTTGACGTTCATACAGCGTTGCTTCGGGATCGACCACTGTACTTGGTTGGAATGGCATAGTTCCATGTCGGGATCGTTCTGACTCTGTTCATGCCGATGTGAATTGATTGCTGTCATTGCTGGCCTTCATGTATGCTGTGGCACTGCCTCTGGCATATCTGTGGTCCATCTGCTCCTGCTGTTTCCTGTGTTATGCTCCTGTTGAGTCAGTGACAGTCTCTGGGCAGCTTTTCCTGGTCTCCTGCCGCAGCCATCCTGATCGTTCCTGTTGCTGCTGGTGACGTTCATGTGACATTCCTGGGCCGCTTCCGTTGTGATCCTACCTAGCTGCCCTGGAGGTTACGATGTTTCATGTCCACCATCCTATAGAAGATGTTGGAGCGAAGGTGAAGGAAGTCACCCCGTGGAAGTAGCCGGCGTCTTCTTAAGCTTATCTTCGATTTCGTCTTCTGATGCCTCTTCACTTCATCTCCCGAGGTTCGAGGGGGTCCCAGGAACCAGATAGACCTCCGTCGGCCAAAGGAGAGGAAGGCTGCTTCTTCCCCCTTGATGTCATTGGACGTCCAGGGACTGCCTCCTTCTGAGGAGGCAGTGGGTCTCTCGTTGGCTCTTCCCAACCTTTGGGTTCAGGAACCGATTTGCATACCCCTGGGTTTTGCATTTTGGGAGCCAGGGGCACGCAAACCGCTCCCATTCCCAGTCCTTGAGGTTCCGTGTCTAAGACAGGTGCTGCTTTGGGCGCTCGTTCACGAGCCTCTCTGGGTGCTCGAGATTCTGTGGAATATTGAGTATCCCGATCTGGTCTGGAGAGTACTCTCCCTGGCCCAGTTCAGGAGCAGTGCAAGAGAAAGGGCAGAGGCACCCATGTTTCTCAACTCTTCCTGCCATCACTACAAGAACTCCCCGAGTGCTTACCAGTGCTCGGTTGGTTTCCAGCCTGGTGTCTCGATCCTATTGGTTCGAACACCAGAAGAAGCAGGGAAGAGGTTCTCTTTAGGAGTCCTGCGGGACTTTTAAGGGACTTAGTCTTCTGGGAGGCAAGTTTCTCTTGTTGGCTCTTCCCACCCTAGGGTGGAACTGATTTACATTCTCCTCTGGGGTCTCGCATTTCGGGGGCTGCGAGAGTGCAGCCTTGAGAGGCTGCGCCCTTTTCTGTGCCTGGCTCTTTTCGATTTCTTAGTGCTATTTCATGGCAGACAAGTTCTGCCTTGTCCAGTTCTGGTTGCATTTATGTGATTGGCTTGACTTGCTTGCCCCGCCCAGCCCCTGATCGTGTTCACGAGACTGGCTCGGCTCGGCTCGGCTTGCCCTGCTTGCCTCCCAGTCCACTGCATACCACCCAGTCTGGATTGCATTCGTGTGATCAGCTCAGTTCGGTGCGGCTTTGCTCGGCTCTGCTCGGGTTTTCTGAATCGGTTTCTTGGCACTGTTCACGTGAACTTTCTGCTCTTCCCAGAAAAGTGCTTTGTCACAGCAAAAAAGCTCTTCTTCTCTCATGTGGTAATAATCTCCTTCGGTTGATTATCGCTCATGGTCCGCCTCTCCTGCTGGTCTTACCGGCAGGACAGGTAGGGGTACTCTTTCTCCTCACATGTTCTCTTTTCTTTTCCTCTTGGTTGTTCCGAGAGGTGCGAGATGAACAGAGAGAGCTCCAACGAATTTGTCTTTCTTCAGAGTTCTGCTGCCTGGCGTGCTTTTGGTGTCGGTCCCCCGATTGTCTCGTAGTACAACCAGGTAGCCGAGGAGGGTTTCTTGAATCTGTCAAGGTCTTCCTCTTCAAGTTGCGATCGCCCTCGTTTCTCGAGAACTTTGCGCCAATTTGTCAGCGTGAGGATCCCCGGGACAGGACCGTGGCTCCCTCAATGAATAATCATCACTCGCAACCCTTGCAGTTTCCGAAGGGGTCGAGTTTCGGCGGCCGCCACAGTCGTTGCTTGCAAGAGTGTTCTCGACCAGATGAATACTTTTCTTCGGACAAGGAGTTCGTTCAGGTTGAGACACCAAGCTCCTCCCCTGCCTCGACAGAGTAAGAATTGTTCTTGCCTCAGAGGGTCTTGCTGAATGTAGATTGTTCTGACTCTGCTTCACCCGGACTGGGTTCTCTTTCAGCTTCTTGCCATGAAGGGTATTCTCTTCTGCAACAAGAGGCTGCGATCTTGGAGGACACTCTTAGGCTTTCTCTCCTCAGATACGACCATTCCTGGAAAGAACTATGCCTTCCGGAGACTGGTCCTGTACGGGGATGGGTCTTCCCATAGCAGACTGCAATCTGTGGGCAAATTTTGGTGCTAAGAAGGACTTTGTCCTAATTCGGATCTCTGGTTTCGTAACTTCCGAGTTGGCTCGACCCTTAGGAATGAACCATTACTTGGTTCTGCCTTTCTCTTTCAGAGATTTGCCAGATACCGCGGTAATCAAGGTTCGTGCCAGAGCACTGCCTTTTCCTTTGGACAATGGCCAAGACCTTTGGGTCTTAGTCATATCAGTTCGACCTTAAGTTCAAGCCAGCCCCCCCTCAACTCCTAAAAAGTCCCAGGCTTCGGAAGAAGATCGCGGAACACATAGCCCTCTTTTTCCCTTCTGGGAAAGTGTGCATACTGTCTCTTTCCACCCTCTTTTCCATAAGGGAGGAGGGCAGAAGGAAAGAGAGAAAAAAGTATCGACAGAGCAGAAGTTCTCCTACTGAAATGATACTTATCGAGTCTCTGGAGCTGGCAGCGACATTGCCGAGACCTGGGAATGGATTCCTTCAGAAGAAGTATCTATTTCCCTTGGGCCTCAGCAATTCTTTTCATCAAACTTCCATCCCGCTTCCTCTCTGTGCTCCCGATTCGGGAAATGCCAGCCCAGCTAGAGCTAATCGTCTTGGTATCCTGTCATCTTGCAGAAGCTTCCCCTTGGTGGAGAATGAAGGAGGTCTGCTTCCAGTTCTCCATCTTTCTTTCCTCTTCGAAGTATGAGGAAAGAGTTAGGCTAATGCTTGATTGAAGGAACCTTCGAATATGCTCGCATATTCTCCTCACTTCGTGTGTCTACTTGTGGATTCACCGATCAAGGAATAGGCGCACACCTATAAGACTTTGTCTTGAAGACAGTTAGTACCTTCTCATCAACATCCTGAACTCAAGGCAGCCTTTTAGCTTTTTGAGAATTCAGGATGAGTTTTGCGACACTCAGTGATTTCGTTGAACAACAAAACCATAGTAGTGGCATATGTTGACAAATGAGGGAATTGTTTTGTCCTCCTGTTTCATCTGTTGACATTTGCAGGTACTAGAGTGTTCTATAGCACACTCGATAGCTCAGTTAGCCAGATACATTCCTGGTGGGGATGTATTGGTAGGCGAGCTCGCCTCGGTTTGAGTGATTGGGTCGGAACATGCTCTTCACTCTTTTCCTCACGAAGATTCACGAAGAGACTGCTCAACTGAGAGATCCCTACCGCCTTTCTGTTGCCTCCTGGCACAACAAAGTCAGTGGTTTTCTTGCTCCTTCGTATCAGACCCAGGGGCCACTATGGTGAGGCATGGTGTCTTTTTGGGAAAAATCGATATCTACATTTTTCCCTCAATATTTGTCTGTTTCTCTAGGGGTCCACAAGCATTGCTCAGCCCGAGTTACAGACAAATGCTGGAAGACTTTGCCTTTCGCCCGACCTGATAGCTCTGCTTCTGAGGCATCGAGAAGAGTTCAGCTCGACCCAACCTCCTGTAGCAGCTACACAAGAGGCGGTTCTTCAGGCAGTACATCCCTGTGTGTTCAGGACTGGGAGACCTTCCAGCATGCAAGCATAGGCTTCCTTGCCAAGCGGCAACGGATGTAGCTGAATATCTCTTGAAGTCCTCTGCAACACTGTCCCAGGGACTGGATCCGTCTTCGCTGGTTGGTGTCGTTGACAGAACTTCTTCTTGGGTCAGGGTCGCTCTTCAAGTCTGGACTTCCTCTTCATCTCTGCCAAGGGTTGCTTCTCTCCGTTTCAGTTGTGAAGAGCGTAGGCCCTTGCGACCTAGTCTTATATCTGAAGTAGCCCTTTTCTTTTCTCCTCAGTCGAGATTTAGATATTGATGAGAAGCTTCTTCGGTCTTGCTGTTCCAGGGAACTGTTCCCTGGGTGGCGTGTAACTCTCATTTAGGGTTCCAGTCCCATGCTCTGCACGCGCCCTTACGAGAGTCATTGGACAGAGATGTACCCTCGTAGGACCATCTCTCATCTCGCTCCAGCCTTGGCGTAGAAAATAGAAGAACAGGTGAAGGGGATCAATACCTCGACTCCTTCTCGGATGTTGTAAGTGGACTCCGAATCCATAGGCATCTATTGTCATTTTCGATTCCTTCTTGTTCCCCTCCTCCTTGGACTTTGTATCGATGATCCAGATCAGTTGTTACCTTGTCTTATTAGGGAGCTGTGGTACTTTCCGAAAAGGCTCAACATTCCTAACCTGGATGTCGTCGACGTTTTTGCTAGTACTATCTCTCTCAAGGAAGAAGTGTCTAAGGACACATCTTTCTCCTGGCTTCGTGAAGTGATCGAAGGAGGTACTCGGCAGCTGGTGACGATGATACCAGTACTTTCCACCTGAGAGCTCACGAAGTCAATGGCCTGGTCCATCCCTCTCATTCCGGAAGTTTCTGTTGGTCTGGGAGCAAGATGTGGTCTCATAGACCACACTCTTGTCTTCTTCCTGTGGTCTTGCCCATAGGTCCTGTGGTGGCTGCTCAACAAGTTGTGTTTTCTTACCTGGCTCCTTCAAGAGGGCTAGTAGCATCTCGCCTAAGGTGCTGGTTCTGGAAGTGAGAAGGATACCAAGAGTGACTGGCCTCTCCTCCTCCTTCCTCATCCTCCTACTTCTCCTCCTTCGGGATGAGAATAGGACTCGAACCGATACTTGCAATTCCTCTCCTTCCTCTAGCAAGGGGAGGAAGGAGAGACTGGCAATAGGAAAACCATTTTTATGCCCTCCTCATGCCATCTCTCAATCTGAACCTGGGCCGAAAGGCAAACTGGAATGTTTACATCGGGGCAAGTGGGTATTCCCCACCTACCTGACAGTAGTTACTGCCTAACCACCTTGCTCAAGAGTTTATCAGCCTTGTCCAGCCTTGCCGCAAGTAATTCCTAATGTAAAGAATCTCAGGTTTGTATAGTTAGGAAAAAAACAATTTACAGTACTTTTAAAAATTGTGATTTTCATATATACTTACCAAGTAATTACAGAATCAGAGCCCGCTCTCCTCCCCCCAGATGGACATAAGGGCACAAATACAATGAAGATATCTGCCAAGTTATTTCCAGTATTCCCGGCACTGGGCAGGGCCTGTCGTCTACACTAAACGATTGAAGCGCTACTGCGATTTTTTTAATTAAAGCTGCTGAGCGAGTTGAAACTATAGCTATGTAATTACTTGGCAAGTATATATGAAACTTAATTTTATTATGAAAATATTTTTCAGGTCCTTGAAAAGCATGAATTTGGTTTGATATAACAGCAATAAACAACTTTAAATGTGTTTGTTAGATCTTATAAAGGTAGAAATTGTCTAACCCAGTGAACAGCAGTTGTAAAGCTAATTTTTTGTACTGTGGGAAACATACCACATTATTAAAAATTTTCTAATTTTGTCTCAAACTTTTCTATCATTGTAACCAAAACTGCTCTCCTTTGAGGCTGTTTGTACTTTTCTTAAAATTATGTTACTGGTAGCTATTATGCATCAGTTTTATAAATAGGGACTCTGTTAATTCTGGGTTGATTTATATTCATATCTGTGTGATAGTTGAAGCCAAAACTCAGCCTTTGTTCTCCATCTTTTTGTGTTTTTTTCCTTCTTCCAACAGTATATACAACTGGTATCCGTGATGTGTATTCAAAAGAAGATGAAATACGGCTACGGTCTCTTGGGGCAGATTTTTACCGTACTAATCGTGGCGGCCTTATTACTTTTCATGGACCCGGTCAGATGGTTGCCTATCCAATCTTGCACCTGGCCTCATTCCAGCCTGGTATTAAATGGTAAGAGTGCTTTCCTATACGCAATAAGTTATGAATTTAAAATAAGTATAAGTATGATCATGGCTAGACAGTTGGTATATTCTTGACTGCTAGAGTTGGTACAGGGTATGTTGTAATTTGTATTTCTTTTCAAGGTATGTTTGTGCATTAGAAAGAACCATCATACGAACTTGCCGATCCCTAGGTGTCTTGGCAAACACATCCCCTCACACAGGAGTTTGGGTGGGTGACAGTAAAATATGTGCTGTAGGTAAGCATTTCATTGCTTTTTGTTTGAATCATAGAATCTCAGTTTTGGCTTATAGTCTTAGAAATCTTAGTAGTTTGTAATCATGAAATCTCAAGTTTTTGTCAGTCAGTAATTTCATGCGTATGTACTGAATGTATCATAGAAGTGATGAGGCAGGTAACAGCTCTTTTGAAAATTATAATCTGACAAGGAAAGAATCTGATAATGATATGATGTTAATGTTTGTATATTTGTTTACCATTTTTCAGGCATTCAGGGACGTCACGTGACTACACATGGGATAGCTTTAAATTGTAATACAGAGTTACACTGGTTTCAGAATATAGTTCCCTGTGGAATACCAGACAAAGGAGTAACAACACTAAGTAAGGAACTGAATCGTAATGTTGGAGTTGAAGAAGTAGTGCCCCATTTTTTAAAAGCTTTTGCTGATATTTTCCAATGTAAATTAGTAGAGGAATTAAATGAAAACAACACCTTGTGATGGTAATCGAGTTACTATTTATAAAGTTATATAGTTTATTATAAACAGAACTGTCTGTAACTCATGTTGTTAGAGTTACTATTAACAAAATTTTTAGAGTTACTATTGACAAAATTTTTATGTATGTATATAAATTTTCAGGTGGATGCAGTTTTTAAGATTGCATTATTTTTGTTGTTAAAGCTTAGAGTATGGATGAAAAAATATTAAAACACTACTAGAAGTACAGAGTACCAGATATTATCCTCTCAGTCAACAGATCGTCAAAAGAAGTGGTGTTTTTGGTGTGGTTAACCAAAATATCTATTAATTCACTGCTTCTGTTTTCACATCAGACAGGAATGTACACAATAAGGATGTCAGATATGATTATTACAAAATGCACTCATACAGAATATTCAGCAACTTGTGTCATACAGGATCTTACACTTTTACTTATACAATATACAACAAATTGAAGTTTTCATTCCACAAATTATTTAGCAAATATCACAAGTTTTTTAAAGTAATATATAGTTTTCCTAGGTTTACAAACCAAAGCGTTTCATATATGGAGTATCCTTTAGTACATTCATTGGACTGGCTACAAACTAAACTAGCAAGTAAGGTATCCTGGTCGAGACAGGGGGGAGAGAGAGGGAATACTCACACTCTCCTCATGCACGCCATCCATTGTCCCTTCGGCAGGAAAGGAGTGGGACAGATGAGGTGGGTAAAACCTATATGAAAGGCTCTGTTTTGAATACCTACGAAAAATACAAATTACTGAAAAAATATGTGATTGTTCCCACGAGAATAGGTGGGAGGAAATACCTCATAATAGAGGATAAGTAGCCGCCAGAAGAACTATTCATCATGTTTACAACCCAGGGATGAAGGATCAGCACTGCTGCCTATCCTGCAGAGAAAGAAGACCTCGCGGTCTGGAGCCTGCTGGAGTTTCTGTAGGGCAGAAACTTCATAGGTACAAATTTTTGGAGAACTAGGACCATTTCCATGGGTCCCAAGCTAAAGGTATCGAGGGATGTGAATGACATCCCCATGGTAGAATGAGGTAAAAGTAGTCTTGACTATGGCAGACTCCATCATTACCTGTTGAATCAAAAAGTTCTTATATCGTAAGCTGTTAGGTAGGAGATGGGTAAGTGAGACTTCCTTGTAGCAGGTTGGAGTTGTTGAGCCACCAGGCTAGATCCTCATATACATCGCTGTTTAGGGGCATTAGGTGATGAGGTGGGTTGTTGGAGGAAGACCAGTTTCATTTCAGCTGCCACTGTAGGGATCGAAGGTGACTCCAACCATGCGAGAAAAGCTTTTCCAGAGACACAGGCAGTCCAGAATCACTTGGCATCAGTGATCTGGTTGTTCCTCCTTTGACAGGAAACGGGCTGTGACCACCCGTTAGTTGCCCTGTTGGAAAGCCTTCACTTTAGCTGTGCCCAGAAGCATCCCCGGGAACCTGATCCATTGCTTGGGAACTAGGTCAGAATTCCACCAGTGTAAAATTATCACACCTAGATTTTAGATGAGGACAGGGGACAGCATTTGTCTCGCAGGAGTCACTTCTCAAGGCTTGAAAATCAACCAATCACCAAGGCATCATAGAAGGCAGATGCCCTTCGATTGTACCAAAGCAGAGACCAGGGTGAAGACTTGGGTGAACACCTGATGGGCCATCACTAAACCAAAGCAAAGGGTCTTGAATTGGAAGACTGTTTTATTGCACAGAAAATGGAGGAACTACGTCAGTCCTGATGGATGGGAATAATAAAGTAGGCATCCTGCAGGTCAATCAAGATCATGAAGTCTCCCTCTCTAATGGAATCTAGCAGGGTACGGGGCCAGTGGTCCTTGGATGGGAGTCTGTACCCATCCCACAGGATGGAGACTACCCACGGCTCCACCCATGTTGCTGCCATACTACCCAGTAGCACGACACCCCCCCCTTCTTCCCTCTGCCCCCCTCCCCTTTTGGCTGGCCCTAAAAGTGCTGGGAGGTGTTAGAACCCTTGTTAGAAGAAGAGGGGGTTTTGTTCTTCCTTAGGCTTTTGGGGCTGAGGTTTCCTCTGGGTACCCGAAAACGGTTTGACATTACCCAGTGGTCTCGCAGGTGGTGCTTTGCTTCCTTGTAATGGCTTGAAGGTGGCTGCATGGGAGATCAGAGAATCTCAGGGGTCTTCTCCCTTCATCTCTAAGGTCACATCAACTTTACCAGGGGCATAGCAGAACTGTGACCCTGGGATGTGCTATTATGCAAAAAGAGCTAGCTCTTCTGCAATACTTGCTGAGAAACCAAGGAGAGAACCAGCACTAACCTCCACGCTGAAGGCCAGACTTCTACGAGGAGCTCTCTCATCATCAAGGTTGTCACGGCTCATTGCTGGAGGTCTAGCCAAGAGGTGACATGGACCACTGCCATCATTACTGATTCCAAGCTGTTGGCCCCAGTGAAGGTGGAGAGCCCCTGCTGTTGAAGTCTCTAGAGAGACAGGTTGTTTATAAGAGCTTAACAACAAACTAGTCTAAGCAGTGTCCTCAGTGCCCTGTGGGATCTTGTTCAGCAAGCAGTGACAAAATCAGTTGACAAAATCTTCTGTCCCACATCTCACTCTAACACCCTAAGACAGAAACCACAACCTCCTCCCAAGAAGCCTTCAAGACCAGCTCCTGCAAGCAAGCCCTCTCAACCTGCTTCATTATCAGTAAAGAAACCTTCCCAACAACATCCCTTTTAGTCCCACTCCTCCAGACCAGGAAGAGGAGCTAGAGGCAGGGCCAGAGGAAGTAGATGGTAGAGTGGGCACCCCTCCCACCAATGGGGGGATGCCTGGCGAGCCACTGGGCTACGTGGCAGCATTTCAGGGTGGAGCTGTGGGTGGTAGATGTCCCTCAGGTAGGCTATCTACTACCTTTCGACTTCGACCCTCCCCTCTCCGACGTCCTCTCCATCAGTTCACTTGCACCAAGGCTCTCCAAAGCACCTAGCTCTCCAGGAGGAAGTGAAGGAGATGATGGAGAAAGGACCAACAGAACAAGTCAAGTGTCCTTCCCCAGGTTTTTACAGCCGAGTCTTTTTAGTCCCCAAAGACACTGGCGATTGGAGACAAGTGATACACCTTTCAACTTTGAACCTCTTCATCAGGAAGGCCAAGTTCAATATGGAGACTCCTTGAACAGTCCTAGCTGTTGTCAGAAAAAACAAGTACATGCTCGTAATAGATTTGAAGGACGTTTACTTCCAGATCCCAATCCATCCGTCATCCCAGAAGTTTCTTTGCTTCAGTCTTGGAGAAGTGGTGTTCCAGTTCAAAGTCCTTTGCTTTGGCCTAACAGCAGCTCCCCAGGTGTTCACAAGAGTTTTCACCTTAGTGCCAACATGGGCTCATGCACAGGGGACTCACTTCTAAGATATCTTGATGACTGGCTGGTCTTAGCGAACTCATGGAGAAGCTAATTCGAGACAGGGACCATCTTCTCCAATTTTGCTGCAGCTTAGGCATCATGATAAAATTTGGAAAAGTCCAATTTTCAGCCCAGTCAAAGGATTCTTTACCTGGGAATGTCATAGGCACAGCCTCATCGAGAGTTTTCCCATCAGACCAAAGGATCGAGAAGTTCAGAACAGTGGCTCGCTCTTTCCTGTCCGAACAGAAACAACCAGCACGCCAGTGTCAAGTAGTTCTAGGCCTTTGGACGTCACTGGAGAAGCTGGTTCCTCATTGCCGTCTATATCTTTGATCCCTTCAATGGAGGCTGAAAGAATTCTGGTCTCCAGCAGGGTACTCTCCTCAGCTTCAGGTCTCTCTGACAATGGGAGTGCCTCTTCATTCACCCCCTCTGGAGCTTCTACTGTTCTCAGACGCCTCTTACGAGGGTTGGGGAGCACATCTGGAAGATCTCCTGGCCTCCAGAGTTTGGAGTCCTCAGGACAGGCAACTTCACATTAACATGCTAAGAGTTGAAAGCAGCCTTCCTAGCACTTCAGGAGTTTCAGGAAAGGGCACCAGGGCACTCTGTTGTTCTAATGTCAGACAACATTACAGTGGTAGCATATGTGAACAAACAGGGGGGCTAGTGTCTCGTCAACTTCACATGATAACAATTCAGTTGCATCAGTGGGCGACTGACAACTCAGAGGACATTCCAGGTACATTCCAGGCAAAAGGAATGTAGTGGCTGACAAGCTAGGTCATCAGGGTCAAGTCCTAGGGACGGAGTGGTCTCTGCATCAGGACATAGTGGACAGGCTTTTTCATTTGTGGGGGAAGACCAGTGATAGACCTCTTCGCAGCAAGGTTCAAAAGCTAGAGGTCTATTGTTCAGTAGTTCCAAATTTCTTCGCCGTGGCAGAGGATGCCCTTCAGCATCTCTAGGACAATCTGGAAGCCTATGCATTCCCCTCCCCCCCCCTTGCCTGATCTGTCACGTCCTGAACAGAGTTATGATTTCTCAGAATCTCAGGATGACCATAGTAGTTCCTTTGTGGCCTCAAGTAATATGGTTCCTGGGTCTGCTATCTCTGCTTTCAGTGGTTCTGAGAGAGATCCCCCTCATGGCACAACCTCCCCTGTCAACCTTATGTAGAGAGATATCATCGATAGGTAGGGTCCCTATCTCTTCATGGGTAGAGACTGTCCAGTATCTCCTGCGACCAAGAGGCTTTTCTCACAGAGCAGCAACAGAGTTGTATGGCTACCTCAGAAGATCTTCCTCAGCCATGTACTAGGGAAAATGGGCTGTCTATTGTGATAGGTGTCGTTGATTGGGTTTCTCTCCACTCGGTACATCTATTCACCAGATAGCCAATTTCCTGATCTTTCTCTGAACAGAAAAACACCTTTCTGTTTCTGCCATTAAGGGCTATAGGGCTGCCTTGGTGTTAGTTCTACGTCTGAAAGACATGAACCTGACTTCCTCCTGGGAAATCTGTATGCTGCTCAAAAGTTTTGAACGGTCTTGTTTGCCTAGAGAACTTAAACTGCCTTCTTGGGATCTGACTCTGGTGTTAAGTAGTCTCACATGAGCCCCATTCGAACCATTGCGACAGTCATCAAACAGAAACTTGACCTTCAAGATGGTTTTTTTTCTAGCCTTGGCTTCATCAAAGAGAGTGGGCGAACCCAAGGTCTGGCTTTTGATGTTAAACATACCAGGGGTTGGAGGTTGGTAGCCTTTGAATTTGTCCTGGAAGTTGTTGCTAAGACTCAAAACCCCTTGGTCCATGATGACAGATTTGTTTCATTTTCCTTCCCTTCCCTTGGGGATTTTGTTAAAAACGATCCAGATGAGTTACGACTATGTCCCGTCAGGGCACTGCGTAGTTATCTGGAAAGGACTCATCACCTCAGACCTGGGTGCTGAAGACTTTTTGTTAGCACAGGCTGGAACAAGAAAGAAGTGTCCAAGAATACCATATCATTTTGACTACGTGAAGTGATTAGACATGCTTACAGCTCCTCATTAATTTCTACTGCCAATACAGTACTTTGCATGCAAGAGCACACAATATTAGAGGACTAGGCTGCTCCTTGGGATTCAAGAAGAGCTTACTGTTCATAGGATTTTGAGTGTGGGTTTTTGGACACTTTCCTTGGGTCCATTATTAGCTGCTCAACAAGTTGTTTATCTTGTCCAGTGCCCCTAGCAGGACAGTTTGTATCTTGCCTAAGATGAAGGTATGAAAGTGAGAATGACTGAGATAGCTGGTCTTTTTCCTTTTCCCTTTCCCCTGTCTTCTCTACGTACGGGCAGTAAGAAGATTGATCCATCATACACTGGAACTGGTAGATACAGGTGAGTGAAATAGCCTTACTGTTAGAGTATTTAATACTCTACACTAATATACCTTCAGTAGCAAGCCCTTCCTCTCTCTAGCAAGGAGAGAGAGAGGAACAATAACAAACATGTCTAGGTGGCTACCTTAGTTTGTTATCTGAACGGATATAGATCTTTAACTTCCTCCAATGCAATGAATCTCTCCATTGTATTTTAGCCCAGTAGTCTGACTGTTAGATACCCATCTATCTAACAAGTCAGAGGCTTGGGTCTCCTTCCTTTGAATTCTCTTATCCAGGAAGTGTAACCAGGTGTGCTGAACATCCAGTTAGTTCAAGATTCTCTTACTTCCCACCAAAGGTGAGTCTATCCTAATGTTAAGACCCAGGTTTGTTCTGCATGTGAACGAATGACAAATTTTAAAATTAATTTGTATTTTTCATAGCTAACAAACCTGCAGTCTTAACATTTACTGCCCACCTCTAGCCACCCATCTTTTAATTAACCCTGGACTGGAAGAAAACTAAATACATCACGGGGTTGGAGATTAGGTTGGTGTCCGCTTCCTCCCTTATCCCCGTGACTGATGCCAGATGCCACCAATTCCTTGCATAAGCAATTCCTACTGTTTTTTACCAGTTTCCAGCTGGCGCCAGAAAATTTATCCTAAAGTTGAGATAAATTAGCTATGAAAAATACAAATTACTTTAAAAAATTTTCATATTTGGTAAGCAGTGGAGGGAAGGAGTTTGCTTGACCTGCTGGATGCAAAGGGACTCTGACTTGTGGTGATCTCACTGGTCTCACCTCTGGAGTGAAACCAACCACCAGCTCCAAGGATGAGAGAATTGGCAAAGTATATGCTGAGGTCACCTCTCTCAGATCTTTCGGCTCATAAATGAGTGTAATAACCTCCTAAAACTGCTGCTCTAGATCTGCAAGGAGGGTTCTTGGGGAGAAAGGCCCTTGGAACCCAAAGGCTTACAAACGACACAGCTGCCTCCAAGGTTGTAGGGGAGGTGTTCAACTTTGCTCCCAGTCTCACTCCTGCTCTTGCCCTGCAGGTGAAGCAGCCTTTGGTGGTGATGGGTGGCGAGTACCATCAGGGCTACAGCCAAAGCACATTGAGGAAAGGAGTGCATGGTAAAATGGAATATGCACCTGGTAGGTAAAGGGGATGGGAGAACCCTCTCAAGAGTGACAAGAAGTCAGCTTAACAAGGACAGCACAGGTGTGCAGAGGAAGGTGAAAGTGAAGTCTTTCCTACAGGCATCTGCAAGTGAGCTCCATCTGCTGCATGCTTACCCCATGAAGGCTTGCAAAAGCTGTGCAGAGAATGGCTATCCTGAGATGAGTGATTGATGAATATTGGACTCAACATACTACAATGTTTAACTGGTTAGGCTTGATTGGAAATATGTGCATCAAACTAGGAATGTCTTGGTATTGTTACCAGATTGTTGCAGGCTTACAACATAATTTCCTCAAGATAACTTTATTGTATCACCTTGCAAGTTGGGAGAGAAGACAACCAACTGAAGCATCTTGGCTACTCTTAATATAAAGAAAATACGTTTAGGTTAGGGTAAATATGATGGCCATCATCATAAATAAATAGTAGGGAAACGATTGTGTTCTTAGGTTAGTTACTGGAAATATTGTCTGCAGGAATTTGGAGTTAACCTGTGCATACTGTAAATTTTGTAAATAAAACTAGTGGTAAATAAATCTTTAGGTTTAGTGATTGTTTAATTTACTTGCCAAGACTTCTGAACTGGACTGTTGCTCTCGCTCACCACCTCTATATCATCAGCTGTTCCTAAGAGAAAAAACCACAACAATGTAAGTATATAATTTTGTTTTTATCCCCCTCCAGTAAGGCAATAAAAGGACAGAGGTAACAGCTTAAGTGGAAGACAGAGTGATAGTTGAAGGATTAGGTGGTTAGATGTTATGCAGCCAAAACAGAGAAAGGAAAAGCATTAGGAGGAGAAACTGGGCAACTGCTAGACAAAGTGATTAAAAATTGCCAAAGTGCTGCTTGCCAAGAGAAATAGTCAGAGTCGGAAGTGAAATAGGGAATGCCATAATCTTCTTAAGCCATATTAAGGAATTGAGAGATATGATCCCCTAGCCTAAGGGTCTACACCAGTTTTTCCACTGATGGCTTCCATGAAGTTGTGCATGAAAAACCAGAGGTGTATTCTGTCTACACTCACAAGTCAAGGAGGGGGATGGGATGTAGGACTGTGACAATGACAATTGCAGGATGATTTTGAAATCCAAGGTGAGGGAGTGCGATTGCAGGGTTTGGGTCTTTTTCACTTAACACCAAACTGCCGCTGCTTGCACTGGTGGTCTGGTTGTTTCCAGATGAGTTTCTGATTGCCGAGTTGGTTGCCAAGGTACCATTACAGGTACATGTGCTGGTGTTTGTCGTAATGGGTGCATCTTAGGTTCTAACTGTGCAGCGTGCCAATCTTGCACTGCAGCGTTTGAACCATGCATGATATGGTTCTGAACAGTTAGGCACTTGGCCACAATAGGTTCCCCTTTCTTGAATTTATCCAGACAATTCATGGTTTCATGCTCTTTACTGAGGGTTCCACAAATTTTGGGTAATCACACTTGTCTTTGTGATGGCCATAGTGCTGGCGATGGAAGCACCTGAGAGGCTCTTGTGTATATTGTGGGAAAGTGTCATCATATTCTGAGCCATACTTTGCTCAAAACTGGTCCTCTGACATTAGCTAGAACTTTCCTCGACAGTGTTGTGTTGTTAAACATATCTGCATCAACAATGTCAGTAGGTTCTGTTGAGGTTCCTGAGGGAGGTCAACTGGTACAAGCAATGATGGCCTTGTTTATCTTTTCAGTGTGGTATAACAACTTGAAGCCAGTGCTGGCCTTCAGGAGGAGGATGGTCACACCGTCCTTTGGTGTGATTGTAAATTCTCCTCAATGATTTGGTCATGCTGTAAGATTTAAGCCAGGATTTCTCCTCTCAGAGGCAACAATTGTAGCATGAGAGGTGTCATTTGGTTGGTAGTGCTGGAAATTCAAGTGTCCAAGACTGGAGGAGGAAGGGGCAGACATTGAGGAGGATGAGGAAGGGATCAATGTTGAGGGGGAGGAGGAAGGAATGAACATGAAGGGTTAGGAGAAGAGTAGTGAGAAGATTCAGCTGGTGGTGCCATGTTTCTTCCAGTGCTCCTCTTCACTGATGGAGGGTGAGTTTTGTTGGTATAATAACTGGTATGCAGTAGTCTCTTCTTCCTAGTGCAAGTCATTACTATCTCTGACACTTTAGTATTAACACTTTCAACCATCAAGAATTATCCAGGAAAACAGCAGTAGAATAGTGTGTGCTTAGGCTGTGAACTGTTAACATAGCTGTAGGTGTAGGTGTCGTCACTAAACAATGGGAAGGTCCTGTTACATAAGACCAGCTGGACACTGGAGAGCCTTTCTTCTTCTCCCACTGGGAACTGAAACATAAAATTAGGCCAAGGTCTAGTGCTGGGACCTATGAGGTCATTCAGTGCCAGTAATAATAATGTTGAAACAATTGTTAGGAGAGGCTGGAAAGTAAGGTGAAAGGCATATAGTAAAAAGGAATGAAAGGGGTTGCAACTAGGGTCAAAGGAATGCTGCAAAGAACCTTAAGTAATGCCTACAGTGCACTGCTCCCACTGGGAGTTAGACCAAGATCCTTCACAAAAGTCCACTTCCTACCTCTACACAGTGTAGACACTGGATGCAGATGTACTGCAATGGAGGATAAGAACCGTCACACATGGCCAGCCATGACCTTTGTAGCAATGTTGGTTGTTTATTCTCCATATTGAGAGAAAAACTGGAGAAAAAAATAAGTTCAATGAAAAAAAATTATATGGGTACTTATCAAAACAGTCGAGCTAGTAAAAGAGCAATGAAATGCTTCCACGCACAAAGATGGCTGAAGGAACGTAGGATGGCATGCCAGAGAAGACCATGGGTAACCACCTCCCCCCTCCAGGATACCCTCGTTAGTTTACAGCCTGTCCAACATGTATGCCGACGTTCACTCCATTTACAGTGTCGAGTTTGTATCCTACAAATGTTTTAGCAAATTGAGGTATTTCACAAGCTATTTAGCAGACTTTAAAGTTTTCCTTCCACAAAAATTTAACAGAACTTTTCATTCTATGAATGAATTGTAAGACTTCAGTTTTCATTCCTCAAATTATACAACAAAAAAAAAAAAAAATATGGGTACTCATCAAAACATTCCAGCTAGAGTAAGAGAGCAGCAATGCAATGCTCGCTCTCTCTCACACACACACACACACAGAGAGAGAGAGAGAGAGAGAGAGAGAGAGAGAGAGAGAGAGAGAGAGAGAGAGAGAGAGAGAGAGAGAGAGAGATAGAGAGAGAGGCTGAAGGAACATAGTATGGCATGCCAGAGGAGAGCATGGGTATCCCGCTCCAGGATCCAGGATCCCCTTCGTAGTCTACAGCCTGTCCAGCATACATGACGACAGTCACTCCATTTATGAAGTGTTGAGTTTGTATCCAACAAATGTTTTAGCAAATTGAGGTATTTCACTAGCTATTTAGCAGTTTTTCAAGTTTTCCTTCCAGAACTAATTTAACAAATTAACTTTTCATTCTGCGAACTGTAAGACTTGTTTTCATTCCACAGATTATACAACAAAGTGCCTTTTCATTCCATAAACTGTTTGTTGTGGAGTTGATCTCATTAATAAATGTCATGTTTTATACAATAAGTTTGTATAAAATGTGTCATTTATTAAAAAACATTATGATAAAGCAGATAGTTTTCCTGTGAAAACATTTTCAGGTTAAACAAAACATGAATAGTCTTATTGGATGATATTGCAGCAAATCATACACCACATGAAAATTTATATCTGCCAGTAGCTCATAGTTTTGGATAGTAAGGGTACAGTTTTGTACTCTTTAATACAAACTACAGAGGGGAAGCCTTGGTATTGGAAAAACTGTCACATTCATGCATTCAGATTTGGAGATATTGGTTGGATTCTTACTGGAGTGGAAAGGAATACAGAGTTTAGGCCAAAGGCCAACCACTGGGACCTATCAGGTCATTCATTGCTGGATAGAAAATTGAAAGTAGGTAGGTGTGAAAGGTGTAACAGGAGGAAATCCTCACAGCTGCACTATAAAATAATTGTTAAGAGAGGGTGGATAGCAAGAAGGAAGAAAGACAATATGAATGGAGGTACCGTAAAAGAAATGAAAGGGGTCGCAGCTAGGGTCAAGAAATGCTGCAAAGAACGTTTAGTAATTGAGGTGCACTGACAGCACTAACTCCCTATGAGGGCTTTTCATTGGGAATGGTGGGAAGTGACTGTCTTTATATATGTCTGACAAATCACTCACCTGAAACTGTAGTTCTTCACATGGTTACTGGTTACTGATTATGAAATTTAGGTCTTGACGACCAAGTGCTGGAACCCATCAGGATATTCAGCGCACTGGTTCCTGATGAAGTGTGTGCTCATCACTTTCAACTTTAATTTGGCTTAGACTTTGATCCAAGCATTTAGTACATAGTCTGGTGCTGGGCCATATACTGTATCTGGGTTCTGTAATCTAAAACAAATATTAAAGTTGATTTTTATTACAAATCAATACTGATCTATCTGCTTCACACATTGCACATCGCTTTTTTTTTTATTGTTGTAATGCATTTTAATATGAGCAAGTATATAAGCTTGTGAAACCTAAGCTCAAGGCTATTGGGAAGCAACTCTACATTTGGCATTTTTAATAAAAAATAAATTTTTCATCGTTATTTACGGCTGCAACCTTGTTTAATATAAAAAAGCTTAAGCACACCACAAAGTTAAACTGCTCGGTTCTCATACAGGCTGCCAGAAGAATTTGTTTTTGTACAAAAAACTGTTTTGCTACTCTCAGGAAATAAATAAAACACACACTGCAATGCAATAAAAACTGTACAGTTAAATTTTTTGAGAAATATAAACGTTGCTATTTACCTAAAATACATGTCCTTTATTACATGACTATTTATAATAATCACTACCATTATGATATGAAGAACCAGGCCAAACCTACAGCATTTAATCTTGGAGCAGAACATCTAAATAATGTCTTCAGTGCTAAAAAAAAAAAAAAATTAAGACTAGACAAATAATAAACATATTATATATATATATATATATTCCCAAATCAAAATTAAGCTTGCATATTATATTAACATTCAAATACAGACTACATGTCAATACACATACTGAACTTTATACCAAAAATGGTAACTCATTCAGATGCTGGCTCCCCCAAATGAAAAATTCCTACTCGTTAAACTTCAGTTCAAACACTCAAAACAAAGCTGTCATTTTATGACATCCTAAGTGTCCAGATTTCTTTACTGCAAGACAAGAAAAATCTTTTACTAGAACAAAAGACTGAAAGAAGACAACTGGAAGAAATACCACATACTAACAATTTTGAAGCCCAATAAATTTCCCAACACTTACTGTGGACTTGGGTAAGATGGAGAAAAGAAGGGTTTGATACAAATCACTATTACCAACCATCACATAACATCTGCAAATTACCTTTGCCTGGCATATTTGTATACAGCCTTAACACTGAACAGCAATTCCCTTCAGTTATAACATAACTATTCATTTTCTCGTTACTGATGGCTTTTGGTTAACTGAACTACTTGCCACTTGAGAAAACCATGCAAGACCTCACAAATTACTGCTCAGTAATGCTGTAGATTTTGGTAGGTGGCCTATTACAGAAATCATCATAATAAATTACAGTATATAGAATGCTAATGTAAAGCACAAAGTGTCCTGCAGGTACATTTCCACACTTATTTATTAGTACAGTAATGGTGTGGACATTACATATATAACTATTACTGAGAAACGTTCCTAAGCCTCAAAATTGTTACATTGTAATAATGAAATAATTTCATCTGGATCTTGACTAGGATTGGTCAGCACATCCTTCAAAATAAGAGGGTGTTCATTGAAAATTTGAAAGAAATATCACTATTTATACCTGAAAGTCATAATAATTCCAAGAGCAAAACAAAGCACCAACCCCTAACATAAAATACAAATAAAATTCTGGATAAAAATTAACTGGTTCTCTTAAACTTTTTCGAACATTTCTATTTACTCCCTTTTCAACCAATGAGATTGCATCTTCACAAATGTCTTCCAAATAAAATTAAGTCAAAAGTCAATGGATAGGTTGAACAATTTTTAAGGACAGAGGAAAATCATTTTTCTATAAAATAAAAAAAAAACTTGCACACTGACCTGAGACAATAAACAAGGTACTCCTTCCCAAAATCTGAACTGCCTTCCCAAATGAAACTCCTTTTACCTACCATCAGTTAAAAAGCAAAAAAAAAAAATAATAATAATAATTATTAGTATGCATTAGTAAAACCGAGCTATAACCATCCACTAGACCATTAGTACGTTAGTAAACTGCACTGATGGTGATCGCAGTCAGGGCGATCCACAGGAGTTTACATGCCTACACTTTGTTTGTTTTGCTCTTGGTAAAGAAATAAAATCACACGGAATTTCAAATACTTGTAAATAATGACCTACAACTATTATATAATCAACAATACTTAGAATACAACAATGTGCTCCTCTCCTAATAAACATCCAAGTATATTAGTAACCAAAACAAGTTTGGAATGCGATGTGAAAAAATATAAGGATTACTCGACCAAACACTGAAAGATGTTAATATAGTTTTCAGCCAAATATCATAATACTCTAAAAAGTTCTATAACCAATAATATAACAGCAACGAACTCAATGGTACCATTTTCAATTCATGGTAAACCTCAATGAATGAATTCTGCAAGAAGAAAAAGATCACCTTCAGCCAAAAATACCTAACAAAATTGACCAAAATATAAGCACTTACGTATTACCTTTTTCATTCTTTAATCGTTTTTGACACAAAAATAACCCGAAAAGTTCAACTAAATATTCTATGCTTGACACCCTATAGTATAAAAATTCCTGATTCTGTACTTATGCTACATAAATTCTCTTAGAGCATGAAACGAATACCTCTATATACTAAAAGTTCTGTTGTAGAGGATTTTTACCATTAAAAAGGATGAGTTATTTTAGATTTTAACTTCATGAAGGGAAAAATATATACACACGCACACACATATACAGACACACACCTATAAATATATATATTCACTGGCATTCAAGATTAGAGAAGTAAAGGTTATTAAAAGTAATTTTGTATGTTAAGTGAAACTTTACCCTGGTTTCCAAAGAATCAACACAACCTTAACAAAGTGTAAGTCAACATCCTGAATGAAACAAGTCAGACTTAAATATCACCTCAGCAAACAACCAGTTTCTGCACTAATGTGTAGACAATATCCAAGCACCAACAGATTGGCTCAGTGAAGATGTGACAAAAGTAACATAAATATAAATAAAACATCCATATGATAAGCTATACTGTACGCAAGGCCAAGTCAAATTATCACAGCATTTGCTCATACTATTTTGAGCCCAAAATATATATATATAAAACTTCTAAATATACAACTATGCTGAGCAAAGTTACACTAGCCAATATTCACACCTTTAAATTTTATCATGCACAACATTAAAGTCAAAACCCCATTGATTAACCTAATAACAACTGGGGATATCATACAAAATTGTTTCCAAAACAGCAAATATGAGTGCACCTACACAGTTAATTCCATTTTCTATCTTATGCTAAGGACTGACTTCTAGTTATACATAGGTACCTGCTTCAAAACATTTTTAGTGCAATTCTCTGTCTACTGATGGCAAAAACACAGGTACAAATATTGGTTAAATTTAGTTTCTAATTACAGTATCACCAAAAAGAACTTATTTAAATAATACTCAATTTTTATATGCAATACCATACAATTCCTGAAATTTATTTGATGAAAGTATTTCAAAATAGCTAATATGACCATATACTGTATAAATTTAAATATGTAACTTTTTAGTTTTTATGAGAAATCATATTAAGATAACAATCAGCATCTGATGTTAAAAATAAAAACTTACTGATCCTTTAATTTATTAACACAAGTTTTTAACTAACCACACCAAAGTAAAGTAAAATAAAACATGCATTCTCTTCTTAATTAGTATCAATATTCTTAGTTAGACAAATTTTTCACATTAAACCAGAAATTACCTACAACAGAATTACAGTGACAATTAGCACCACGTTATCTTTTTACATAATAAAACTATATATATGTCACTTTGCATGACTAAACCATAAAATCCTTAAAAATGTAACTTGCTCCATTAAAGAATTAGCCTTACAGAAAAAAATTCCTCAAAAATTCCTTTAGTTTTCCATAAGTGACAGTAAAAAATATTAAGCATTGACAATATAAATCTAGGCCATCAGTCCATTAGCTAAAATGGCAACCATCTTTTTTTGAATACTAGTAAATTCGTTTCCATCAACTGAACCTGAATCTGAACACAATTTTTTTAAAGTCCATTTGAGAATTTATTTTTACTCTACTGGAGGGGAAGAACGGTGGTCTCATGCCAACTCAATATGGAGAGGAAGTGATGTAAAAATAAAAATTTTAAAATATCAGAATGAGGTATATGTGGTGGAGAAAGGCGGCTACAGAATCCTTTTTAACAGAAATTCAAATACTATTTAAAGTTGTTGCTAATATTTAAAGTTATTATTACCATGTTGCAAAAAGCCTTTTCAGACTAAGAATGTTGTAAAAAAACTTAATTGTCCAAATCTTGAATATCACTACTTCCAATCACCTTTAAAAAAAATCACTATTTTCCCGATACTAATTAACAGTTTACTAGTGAAGTCTTTCCCTAATATAGAATTTGTTCATTAAAAAATCTTAAAACGAAGCTCCCACTCTTACTGAAAAGGCAGTGAAGTTTCATGGAATTCAAGGCAAGGTGAAGATGGAGTTTGAAGGAGAACATATGAGTAACCTCAAAAATGACTTATAAACAATACCTTATAAAAACTTAAAACCTGTACACAGAAAATCTCCTGAATATCAAACAGAAGAGACATAATTGAAGTATACATCCACCATTTTGTTGTCAAAATAAAAACCCTCTAGAGCTTATGTATCAATCCCAAATCACGTATATAAATGCATATGCTTTTCATATAAATATACACCCCGTATACACTGTAAAGTGTGGCAACCTATACACCAGTACAAAGCATAGCGTTAAATGAAACTGAAATTAACAAAATATGTTTGTGTGTTTACTGCATAAATACATATTTACAAGAACATAATTATATAACAATCCTTAATAGAATAGTGTATAAAATATATTGGTTTACCAAATGTGTTATGCACATGACTTAAAGCCTTTGCATGAATATACAGTATTAGCATTCACAGAATAAGGTTCATCTCTGTACTAAGTGAATTAAAATAACTGGAATAAAAACTAAAGCTTATATCCCTTATAACAATTATTGAGAACAAATGTTTACTATAATGTCTTATGATGCATTTTACAAACACTAGTACTGTATACTGTCTACAAGAGTTTCAAGCTCAAATGAGAAACAGAGGAAAGCCTGCATGCTTTTATAAAATATACCTAACATAATGTGAACCTCTGCTATGCAAAATATTGTCAGTCACTTGTGATGTCTGACCTGAAATCACAATCTAATTTCTTAATTAGAGGCAAGGCATAAATCACATTGTGGAATAGTGAGTATCAACATTTGGTATGTTAATACAAGATTAACACCACCACACAGTTACAAACCATACATTAAAGTACACATGACAGTAAAATAGAACATACAAAGAAATATTAAACAATCAATAAAGGAATCTGAAGTGTGAAAATATTAATCTAACCCAGAGATAAAAAAATAGATTCAAAACTACAACTGACACATTAAGTGTCTAATAATTCTGCATTTTGCATTTAACTGTTTTTGTCAAAATAAAAAGCTACCATTAAATATACATGTCGAATGACAAGTTAAAACACATCCTTCAATGTCAACCACATACATCCCCTTTGTAAGTAATGAAACTGGGTACTGCAAAGTGTTTAAGAGAAAAAATCAATCAGTTTATGAAGACAGGCTTACAATAAATATTCTAAAACAAGGCAAGGACTGAGTGAAAGTTTATGGTAATGTCCTGAACACTGTACAGATTATTTGGCTTCTATGTATGAGGCTCAGCTATCAGGTGTAATACGTAGTTTATGGAGTCCATGCTTATAGTTTATTACACTGGATTTTCAGATATACACTAGCATAAGTATTAGTGTACTGGGATATTGTACATTTATATACAAGTACATGCATTTATATTTTCTACTTATACTACAGATATGTTTCAAGTCTTAAACTAAGAACAGCAAAATTTTAATGCAAGCTATATGATCACCTTGTTAACAGTCTCAAATAAAAATATAATCCCAACCTCAAGAGTATTCCAGTATCATACATCTTTACTCCATTTTCCTAGAAACCAACAGGTGTAACCTAATTCTTTTGTGTAATATCTCCAAAAAACAATAAAAAATTGTACTTGTGTCCTTAAAGTCAAATCCAGTTACTGTTCAATGAAATGAAAACACAAACTCTAGTTCCCCAAGGAGTACTCAATTATTTTTTACCCAAAGAGTCCGTAACATAGATAAAACCTTGAACATAACAGTCTGAAATGACTTTAAAGACTTGATGTTCATCTAAAAAACAACTGTTTTTACCTTATAATACTAATGTTAATAAAAAAATTATCATTTCTGATCTAACACCTATAGGTTCTGTGGTCTAAGAACAGCATTACCCAGTTTAAAATCATCCACAGTATAATCACAACATTCTGAAAGACTCGACGAGGTTCAAGATTCCTAAAACTACTGTTTTGTGCACATGCTCCTGAGAACGTGTCAGGGAAAATATTAGTTTCTTTAATAAAAATTCTAAATATACAATTTAGAGGGGATACACAGTATGACCCAAGAAATCACTGGTCCATTCTCAACAAAAGAGGGAAGCGAAGTAGAAAAAACCATAAAACAAAGTAAAAAAACCCATAAAATTATACTAACCATGATGCTGTAATATTGATAATACAGTGGGATTTTCTATGAGTAACAGGTACCTACTGAACAAGACTAAAGCACTACTAACAAACTTTTCCATATTCTCTTGAACTCTACGTTACTGAAAAGGACCAATTTCTGTCAGTAATACAATCACAGATGAGCAGCCACTCTGAGTAATTTGGGAAGGAGAAAAGACTACCATAAAATCTATACAAGCATAAAATGTACACGGCACAATCACACATCCCCTCTTTGTCTTTATGTATATAGTATATATATATATATTTATTTACTTAAGTAATCAAACCCTAATTCAGCGTAATAAAACATATGACAGCCTTACACTGGAATAATGCTTAATTATAGTGTATGCTCACTCTCCTATACCACTGCAACAAACACCTTTTTCGAGCACATCTAGCAACAAATTGTAAACTGCCTCAGGTGGGATTAAAATTAAATAACTTATGGGAATAAGTCAATGCTTTCAAAACTGCATTACAAGATAATGGAGGAACATAACAACCCTGAAGTTCAATTACATTCAAATCATTTATATTTCTCTAATACTTGAATACAGCAGAGCAGTGAATTTGCAGCTAATAAACACAAGGGTCCTGAACTTTATTCCATAACAAAGGCGTAGGCAGCATACATATTTAATACTAAGCTGAAGTGTTGTTGCAAAAATATCCAGCCAAAGTACATAAATATGGTACTGCAGTACTATATTGTGCTTGCCTGTGGAAACTACTTCATGTATGTAGAGCACTCAATTACTACTGGTACAGTGGTCAATTTTACTACTATACCCCATTACTTTTAAAGTATGCCGTACTTTGTAAGCATTAAAAGTGATGTTAAGCAAATGCCACTCTGTTCTCATTACCAATGGCATTGCTGTAACTGGAGCAGTCATCATGAAACCTAAAAGACCATAGATTCAAATTCCACCCAAGGCAGATGGAAACAATGCTGAAATACACAGAAGGGTTTGTTGCCAAGGTACGGTATTTACTTGTATATGCATGTGTGTGTGCGTGTGTTTAAAAATAGGACTATTAACCTAATTACCTACTTCACATAAAATTATTTACTTTGTATTCACATGCTCTATATTTTGATTCTTCTAAAGTTTCTTACCAGTACTATTTAATATATTTAAATAAAGTCTTCTATGTAAACTTTCACAGAATTGTAATAAAAGATAAGGAAAACTGAAAATAAAGCATTAGTAACTGACCATGAAGAAGTATCAATTGCTAAATAAACTTTAGCTACAACAATACTATAGTTGTCCCATGTAAACAATAACAAACTAACAAAAGTACAAGGGGGCACCTTTAAATGGGACTGAGAGTACAAAACTGCATACCACCCAGTAAACCTGCATTGAGTCTCCAACTTGAAAAAAAGAAACATTTGCATCAAAACTACAAGGTATTGAATTGATTGGAAATTTTCCTACTGAAGAGAAAAAAATATGGCAGCAACACATCAAGGTGGCTGCACACCCATCCCTGACACAAATGTATGATGAATTACAATAAAGAGAACCATCACACATCTGCATTAGCTGGGTGATGAAGAGAAAAGGGGCACTTTGAAAGGAAGGAAAAATGTCTGAGTGATATGTTATCACTGTTTGCTTTCGTTAACAGCATACTGTAATATCGGTTCATCATCATTATTAAGACTAGTGAGATCAAGCTACTGTACATTAGAATTAACAAGTGTTGTAGCTACCAAGTCATATTTTGCTACAACTATCACAATCTGTAAGATACAAAATCAGGAGGAATACAGAACCATTTCCTTCAGTATGCTAGTATCTGCAGGTTATGCATCTGCCAAAGTGCCCCGGTACACTGTATTCAGTTTTTTAAACCCTAGCCAATACCCTCTGCCCATACCACTGATGGCGATCGTTACGCAGGTAACTACCACTGTTCCATTTAAATTTCTGGGAAGATCCCATGTGAGGAGGAGAACGGTTGTAATGAGATGGACTGTGAGTATAATGGGGTGCAGGTGTTGGAGGGTAAATGAACCCAGCAGAACTAAACATGGGAAGATGTGCAGTTGGAGGTGGTGGGGGAGGTGTCTGACTCAAGTTGAGCCAAGACTGAGTTTTGTAGAAGGGAGGAGAGTAGGACCCATTGGCATGAGAACTATGATGAGGAGGCTGCTGAAGGTGGTGGTTACCACTGAAATGGAAATTATTATCAAAATGTCTTTTTTCTCTAAGGCCTCCATTTCCTCTTCCAGGAGAACCTGTGCCACCTCTTCCAGATGAGTTCTGATTCTTGTAGTTGTATACTGAGTGAGTAGGGCTGAAGGATTTCCTCTTCGTAGGGGTAGACTGAGTGCTTGATGGAGGACTTGAATTATTACAGTTATTGAAGGTGCGTTCTCGTAACACTCCCGCTGACTGAAATTGTAATTTTTCATAAAAATTAGAAAGTTACTACAGTAAAATTAATTTGTAAGTACTTTCCTTACTGGCAGCTAATCTAAAATTGGCATAAATTCATACAAACAAAACCTACTGAAAATTCTTATACAAAGATTAAGGGGAGCACCGATGCCATATGGCCCCATTATATAGTAAATGACGTTTCTACCTTACCACTGAAGGGATTTGCTTCAAATTTTTACCACTTATTATACAACTAAGAAAAATTATCTCGTGGAGAAATTTAAAAATTCGGCCTCTAAGTTCATTTCTTTTGCAGTTGAAAAAATCATAATGTCGCTTTTCAAAAATAATATGCAAAATTAAAAGTAGCACAGAAAAGTGATTTTCACGACAAAAAAAATAAGATATATACAGTACAGTAGTTATATTACACTCTGTAAAAGTTTCGTTGAATTTGGGTTCAGTCTTCTTAAGAGGAGAAATAAGCATTTAGTTTTCAAAAGAAAGTAAGTTTTGAGAAAACAGAAAAACAAAAAAATTTTGGGACTCAAAAACCCTGAATCAGGATATCTTGAGCAAATTATCCTAATATCATTATAACCTGATAACCTGTTTTCTTTGACATGTCCCGTAGAGAGAATGGGATATTTTAGTTGGTCACAATTATATCTGAATAAATTTTTTCACACTTGTTTTACAAGCGTTATTTACAATTTGTCGTTTGCAGTGCCATACAAGCGATCAACAAAATTGTCCATGAACCAATCTGAACAATTTTTTTTTTAGCAATAATGTTTCAAGATATGTTCATTTACACATAAAATAGCAAAACTGTGTATAACTCAAACTTGATCCTATCCAGAATCATTCACAGACTTTTTTACATTTTTTACAATTTGTTCTCAGCACCATACAAGCGATGATGAAAATTGTCCATGAACCAAACTAAAGATTTTTTTTTAGTAATAACATTTCTAGATATGTTTGTTTATACATAAAGCAGTCTAAAACAGTGTATAACTTACTTGATCCTATCCTGAATTATTCATACAGATTTTTTTTGTCTTTTTTTACAATTTTTGGCCCACAGAGCCATACAACCGATGAACAAAATTGTCAATAAACCAATCTAAAAATTTTTTTTAGCATCATCACTTCAGGATATGTTGATCTAAATACAGAACAGTTGAAAACTGTTAACAACTAAAATTCGATAATTCCTCGAAATTCAGCAGTCGGTGCGCCCCTTTAAGAGTGATACCTAGTAATTTTTTTAAGCACTCCTGTGATTACTCAGTGCCTTCAAAATGCAAGACCTGGATTTTCTTTTGCCTAGCTAATATCAATAAAATCTAGAAAGATTGCCAAATCTTTTATTATAATAATAATAATAATAATAATAATAATAATAATAATAATAATAATAATAATAATAATAATAATACCATATAAATTTTCATAATAAAATTTATTATTTGGATACTTACCTATACAAATTAGGAAGAGGTTTCAAATACATATGGTTAGAAAGACTGCAATGCTTTACAAACATTAGTAATCAAGTTCTGACAAGGACATAAAGATATTTTCTGAAAAATGCCTAGAAGATCGCTTGAATCAGGAGCACTAGATCTGTGTTTCCTGAGAGTCTCAGTGCATCATGTAGATTTTTGTTTTGAAGCGAGGATGGCTTGAGGGTCCCAGCGACAGCTCTGGACCGCACAATACAAAAGGTTTCTTGCAGGAAACCCAAAACATTCTTACCTACTCTGGAATCCTTCTGGGTCTTACTGCTGCTAGAAGTTGGAAACCATTTTGGGAGCAAGGCCCTGTTGTATCGTGCAACAAGAAACAGCCTACTTGAAAAAACCCACTGTAATTCAGCCAGGATAAAATAAACCCCTGCGCCTGAGTCCAAAACCTCAAAAACTACAGTCAACTAACATTAAATACCTTCATGATAAGTCACCACCCTACTTATGAACATTCATGTTCGGAACATTCAGAGATACAAACACATGGGGTCACAAGTTAAAATTGTGTTTGGAGTGCTCCCCTTTGCCATCCTTAAGTTTAAAATTTGCTCTGTACACCTACTTTGTCTAGTAAGAATTTTTGCAAAGAACAGATGAACAAGAGGTAGAAGAAGAAACTGTTTCTTTTCTTTAACCCCGTCCCTAATTATTCTAAGTATTCTCATGATTAACTACCATGTATTCAATCATGAGAATGCTTGTTAACCCTTAAACGCCGACTGGACGTATCATACGTCGACTAAAATTGCCTGTTGGGTGCCGAGTGGATGTACCGTACGTCGACTACAAAAAATTTCAACCTTTGGTCAACTTTGACTCGACCGAAATGGTCGAAAAACACAATTGTAAGCTAAAACTCTTACATTCAAGTAATATTCAATCATTTACCTTCATTTTGCAACAAATTGGAAGTCTCTAGCACAATATTTCGATATATGGTGAATTTTTGAAAAAAAAATTTCCTTAAGTCCACGCGGTAACTCGACCGAAAATTTCAGTTTTATATATGAAAATATGCAATTTCATGTAAAATACAACAAAAATACAACCCATGGTTGTAGCTTTTATCAGTTTGGAAATATTTTCATATAAATCATAATGCCAAAAATTTCAACCTTCGGTCAACTTTGACTCACTGAAATGGTCAAAACGCGAATTGTAAGCTAAAACTCTTACATTCTAGTAATATTTAATCATTTACCTTCATTTTGCAACAATTGGAAGTCTCTAGCAAAATATTTTGATTTATGGTGAATTTTTGAAAAATCTTTTTCTTACGTCCGCCAGAAATTCTTTCACACGTTGTCGTAATGTTTGCACCGCTTTTATATTAGTCGTTACATAAATTTTATATATGGAAATGTGCGCAATTTCATGTAGAATACAACAGAAAATAACTCATGGTTGTAGCTTTATCAGTTTTGAAATATTTTCATATAAATCACGATAACTGCCAAAATTTCAACCTTTGGTCAACTTTTTAACTCGACCGAAATGGTTGAAAAACGAATTACAAGCTAAAACTCTTACATTCTAGTAATATTCAATCATGTACCTTCATTTTGCAACAAACTGGAAGTCTCTAGCACAATATTTCGATTTATGGTGAATTTCTGAAAAAAACTTTTCCCTTACGCTCATGCCGCAGTAACTCGTCCAACATCTCAGAAATTCTTTCGTCACGTTGTCGCAATGTTTGCATCGCTTTACATTAGTCGTTACATAAACTTTTTATATATGAAAATGTGCGCAATTTCATGTAGAATACAACAGAAAATAACTCATGGTTGTAGCTTTTATCCAGTTTTGAAATATTTTCACATAAATCACGATAACTGCCAAAATTTCAACCTTCGGCCAACTTTTAACTCGATCGAAATGGTCGAAAAACGCAATTGTAAGCTAAAACTCTTACATTCTAGTAATATTCAATCATTTACCTTCATTTTGCAATAAATTGAAAGTCTCTAGCACAATATTTCGATTTATGGTGAATTTTAAAAACATTTTCCTTACGCCCCTTGCAACTCGCCAACATCTCAGAAATTCTTTCGCCACGCTTGTCGTATTGTTTGCACCGCTTTATATTAGTCGTTACATAAACTTTTATATATGAAAATGTGCGCAATTTTCACACCATGTGAATACAACAGAAAATAACTCATGGTTGTATATCAGTTTGGAAATAATTTCATATAAAATCACTTATAAATAGAAAAAATTTGACCTTTTCGTCAACTTTAACTCGACCGAAATGGTCAAAAACTGCAATTGTAAGCTAAAACACTTACAGTCTAGTAATATTCATGGTCTAGTAATATTCAATCAATTAGCTTTATTTTTTAAAAAAAACAGTAAGTCTCTAGCACAATATTTCGATTTATGGTGAATTTAAAAAAAAATTTTTTACCGCCCTTATGCGTTTAATTCATGCATCATTTTGTGATAATATTTTCTGTGTTGCTTTGATCGTTTTACAATTTGTTATATACCAAAATCATCGCAATTTAGTGTACAATACAAAGAAAAAATAACCCGTTAGCTTTAACCGTTTTGCTCACAGTACGATTTGTATAAAATTATATGAAAATTTTTTTATCGCTGTCATATATTTCAATATTTATATATTTATAATATTTTTTCATTTTATAATGGTTTTAGCATAATAAACTTAAGGCAATGACAAAAAAAAGGAGCCAAAATGAACTGTTAATCTTAAAACTAAATGGGTACTGTGATTTTTTGAAAAACTTTTTTTCTGTAATTTTTCCGCTGAGCTAACTCCCAAACCATATGCTGGCATACTCATCCCTTAGGGAGACATTTTTGTAAACAGAGGCTCGGCTTAGAGGGTTAATATTCCCCCCTCACAACCTTATTGGGTACTAGAAAACTTCCTGATTTAACTCAATCTTTTTTGATGAATTCCCATTTTCTATAATTCCTCTTCCCAAAGGAAATGTTTAGTATGCATTTTTGTCAACAGATGGCAGTGTGCACTGTTTACTTTATGAACTTCCCGTGTCAGACGCTGCTTCTGCAAAATTCTCTCCAAATTCGTAAATTTCAAAGCATGGAAAAAATACTAAATTTTGAATGTCGCACGAATCTAAATTTTATTTTCTTCTCTCAACCTTTCTAACATCCAAATTAATTCTTCATAATACTGCATGATTTAAAAATACAGTGAAAATAGTATAATCTATGACTCCCAAGTTAACCTCCAAATGTAAACATCAAAAAAATTATGCACTACATATTAAAAACCAACTTACAAAATATTCTATATACAAACGGCTATCCAGAACATAACTTGTTTGTAAGTTGGGTATTGATTGTATAGGTACCTTTATGCTCCGCAAAATATCAAAACCTGGGATTTCAAAGAGCCTAAAAGATTGCTCTTTCTTCAGTTCAGGAAGACTTTATCCCCAACTAGTAGTAGACTAAGGGCTTTCCAGTTTTCCGACACGAATCTTAATACTTAAGGTGGTGAGTGGCAAAACCTGAATTGCACTTATACTGCACCACATTTATCAAATCCTCAAGCAACAAATTGTCATAAACCTAAATGAAATCACAACTGCTCTTACGTTATTAATGTTTACCTTCAATAAAGGTACAAGGTATGGAACTAGTTTCTCATGCGCTAGCCTAATCAATACCGTACATCAAAGAGAACATTTGTGACATTCTAGGTTTCTAAAACCATAAAACAAATGGCTAACTTTGCCTCCTCCAGGCTTAACCTCTGACAAGGATATTCTAAGTATTCTAAGGGCACAAAGCAAAAGGTTAACTTTGCCTCTTCTAGGCTTAACATCTGACAAAGATTTCTAGGTTTTCTGAAACCACAAAGCAAACAGTTAACTTTGCCTCTTCCAGGCTGAACCTTTGACAATGACATTCTAAGTTTTCTAAAACCACAAAACAAAAGGTTAACTTTGCCTCTTTTAGGTTTAACCTTTGACAAAGACATTCAAGGTTTTCTAAAACCACAACACAAAACGTTGACTTTGCCTCTTCCAGGCTTAACCTATCTGAACAAATTTTTATTGCTCTAACAAGACAGAGAAGTGTTTCCTTTACTTTTCCACCAAGGAGGTTAATTTCAACTACTGTTAGTGCCAACAAAATGAGCGTTTCACAGTAAATACTTCAGTGGAACTCATTCCAGAAGCTCAGGATTGGCAGGTAAATTTAGAACTACATCTAAATTCCAAGGAGGGAGTGATACCGAGTTCAAGGAGCTTCAATCTCAACTGACCCTTAGCCAGATCCAACTGCACCTGATGCAATACCAAGGAAAGCATAGAGCTATACCCCTGAAAGTAAAAAGCAAAAATCTCTTACTATATTTAATAGAGGGGAGAAACTTTGACGTTTACAGAGGTATGGATGCTCAAAACTCCTCTAAAGGAGCACATGGAGAAATACACAATCCCGTTTCTGATACAAGGCCACATTTGTTTCTCCACTTGATTGAGGACAGAATCAGTGATCCTTTTGAAAATCCCCTTACCGAGAGGAGACAGTTGAGCATCTCCAAGCTGTTAACCCTTAAATGCCGAGCCTCTATTTACAAAAACGTCTCCAGTGCCAGCGGCGTTCGGTGAGTTAGCGCCAGCGGAAAAAGTTTTTTCAAATAATCACAGCATGCGCTTAGTTTATAAGATTAAGAGTTCATTTTTGGCTCATTTTTTTGTCATTGCCTGAAGTTTAGTATGCAATCATCAGAAATGGGAAAAATATCATTATCATATATAAATATTGAAATATATGACAGCGCAAAAAATTTTTCATATAATTTTATACAAATCGCTGTGAGCAAAACGGTTAAAGCTAACGGGTTATTTTGTTTTTCTTTGTATTGTACACTAAATTGCGATGATTTTGGTATATAACAAATTGTAAAACGATCAAAGCAATACAGAGAAAATATTATCACAAAATGATGCATGAATTAATAACGCGATGGACGTAAAAAAATGTTTTTTCAAAAATTCACCATAAATTGAAATATTGTGCTAGAGACTTCCCGTTTGTTGAAAAATGAAGCTAATTGATTGAATATTACTAGATTGTAAGTGTTTTAGCTTACAATTAAAAGTTTTTGACCATTTCGTCGAAAGTTAAAGTTGACCGAAGTCGAATTTTTTTCTATTTATCGTGATTTATATGAAAATATTTCCAAAACTGATAAAAGCTACAACCGTGAGTTATTTTCTGTTGTATTGTACATGAAATTGCGCACATTTTCATATATAAAACTTTATGTAACGACTAATATAAAACTGTGCAAATATTACGACAACGTGACGAAAGAATTTCTGAGATGTTCAGCCGAGTTACCACGCAAGACATAAGGAAAATGTTTTTTCAAAAATTCACCATAAATCAAAATATTGTGCTAGAGACTTCCAATTTATTGCAAAAATGAAGGTAAACGATTGAATATTACTAGAATGTAAGAGTTTTAGCTTATAATTGCGTTTTTCAACCATTTCGGTCGAGTTAAAAGTTGACCAAGGTTGAAATTTTGGCAGTTATCGTGATTTATGTGAAAATATTTCAAAACTGATAAAGCTACAACCATGAGCTATTTTCTGTTGTATTCTACATACGAAATTGCGCACATTTTCATATATAAAAGTTTATGTAACGACTAATGTAAACGATGCAAACATTACGACAACGTGATTTAAAGAATTTCCGAGATGTTCGCCGAAGTTACCGCGCGCAGACATAAGGAAAGTTTTTTTTCAGAAATTCACCATAAATCGAAATATTGTGCCAGAGACTTCCAGTTTGTTGCAAAAAATGAAGGTACATGGTTGAATATTACTAGAATGTAAGAGTTTTTGCTTATAATTGCGTTTTTACCATTTGGTCGAGTTAAAGTTGACCAAAGCTTGAAATTTTGGCAGTTATCGTGATTTATATGAAAATATTTCAAAACTGATAAAAGCTACAACCATGAGTTATTTTCTGTTGTATTCTACATGAAATGCGCACATTTCCATATATAAAACTTTGTGTAACGACTAATATAAAATGGTGCAAACATTACGACAATGTGATGAAAGAATTTCTGGCACGGACGTAAGGAAAAGGTTTTTTCAAAAATTCACCATAAATCGAAATATTGTGCTAGAGACTTCCAATTGGTTGCAAAATGAAGGTAAATGATTAAATATTACTAGAATGTAAAGAGTTTTAGCTTACAATTGCGTTTTTGACCATTTCGGTCGAGTCAAAAAGTTGACCAAGGTTGAAATTTGGCAGTTATCGTGGTTTATATGAAAATATTTCCAAACTGTTAAAAGCTACAACCATGGGTTATATTTTGCTGTATCTTACATGAAATTGTGCACATTTTCATATATAAAACTTTATGTAACGGCTAATATAGAACAGTGCAAAAATTACGACAAAATGACGAAAGAATTTCTGAAATTTTCGGCCGAGTTACCGCGCAGGCGTAAGAAAAAAGTTTTTTTCAAAAATTCACCATAAATCGAAATATTGTGCTAGAGACTTCCAATTTGTTGCAAAATGAAGGTACATGATTGAATATTACTAGAATGTAAGAGTTTTAGCTTACAATTGCGTTTTTTCGACCATTTCAGTCGAGTCAAAGTTGACCCGAAGGTTGAAATTTTTTTAGTAGTCGACGACGTACGCCCACTTGGCACCCAGCAGACAATTTTAGTCGACGTATGATACGCCCAGTAGGCGTTTAAGGGTTAACTGTCATAAGTGGAAGTTAGTGGAATCACATGGAATTTAATAGTTTAGTCAATTTCTCCTTACTGGAAGAATATGAGACACATCCACCAAGAGAGGTAGAAAATCCAAAATTCATTCCCTGTGAGGCTACTAGGGCTCTATGGGAGTCATTGAGCAATTCTCATACTCGAAATTTGTTCAATACTTTCCTTAGAATAGATATAGGGGAGAGGCTTACGAGTCTGAATCAGGCCAAACTCGAAGAAATGCATCCACCTCTCAAGCCTGCAGGCCCTCAAAGGAGAAGTAGCAGACTGGTCATTCCTGTTCATCCGCATGCTAATAAGTCCACAATTGAGCACTCCTCTAATTACACAATGACTGTGGGACTCATGGATGTTAAGACCACTCCATAGGCAGGTTTGTTCTCCATGAATCCTCAATTGCCAAAAAGATTGTCCTTCCATGGAATGAACTAGAGAACCATTGCCATGTGGTTCATTTTTGCCCCAGGAAGCAGTGCCACAAGTGTGAAATGCCTTACGAAACACCATAGAGTGGTAAAAGACACCTGGGAAACCTTGAAGAGACATTAGGATGGTGGAAAGGCTGTCAAAGGTTCCTGGTAGGATTATCCCTGAGAGCTCAAGCTCTTGGCTCTATGGAAGTGTTTCTACAATGCAAACACATGGTCAGAAACTGAATAGTAGCAATGATTTAATTTCTGACCATGCATTTGCATTGTAGAAACTTTTTCAGAGAGCCAAGGGTTTCAGCTCTAAGGGATAAACCTACTAGAAACCTTAGATAGCCTTTCCACCACCCTAATATCTCTGTAAGGTTTACTGGTGTAGCTTTTACCATTCTATGGTATATTGTTAGGTAGTGTCACAACAATTATCATAACTCTTCATTTTATGTTGCAAGACACACGGGAAAAAAAAAACCTGGACATAGGTTTAAGAATAAATTAGTCAACTCATAGTTTTGCCTGGATGTTGGTTTAAGAATAAATTTAACTCGTAGTTTCGGAGTCCCTCCTACAGAACCTGGTGACAATGATGGTCCTGGATTACTTCAAAGTTTAATGAGCATTTGCTCTTAGTTGCAATCTGAGACCACACTGTAATTATGACTGATTATTCTGACAAATTCTCCATATTTCTTAATCAAGAAAGCCATTATTGTGCAGGATGCTTCCTTAACGGCTAAAATTCTTCAAGAAGCCAGAAGTGCCTATTTGTCTTATGAGAGATTTTGAAATTCTACAGAAAATCATAATGCACAGAGACTGAGCCAGGTGAAGCAACAGACCCTTGGTCTTAGGAATACCGTCAACAGAATTGCCAAACTTGAACCACTCAACTCAGTAGAAAAGATTTCTTGCTCCTAAAAGACACCACCCGCCTTTGAGCAACAAATTCCTAGTGAATACTTAAAGCACTGTACATGAGCCAAAACAAAGCGCCTTGAACAGCAAGACCTTCCCTGCAAATACAGGTATTACCCTACTTACAATGGGGTTAGGTTCCAAAAAAACCCATAGTTTGTTGGAAAAAATGTATCTTGAATATAGCCTAGCCTACACTAGGGTATTCAGTACCATCTATACATATATGATAGCCTAGCCTACACTATAAAGTATACTCTATACATATACGGTATAGTAATTATCAATATCAGCTAACTCTGAAGGTTCAGGCAGATTGACTTATGATAACTCAATACAAAGAGAAATTGAATAACAAGAATTAGCTTAACTTACACCATGGTATATTGTATACATATACGGCAGCCTAGCCTACATTATACTGTACTCTACATTCACATATTAATATCGTATTATACAAACATCAACATAACGAATACAGTGAACCCCAGATTCGCGAGGATATCGCCCACAACCCCCATAAATAGCTAAAAATCCAAAAATACTTAAAACCCCTCTAAAACACTTAGAACTGCCCATTTTGATAGTTTAAACACAGAAAAACCCTGTAAAAATGCATATACCTGGTTTTTTTAATAGTTTTATCACAAAAGTGCATTTATTCATGAAAATTATATGAAAATACTGTAATTAGTGAATATTTCTCAGTGAAAAATACCGAATGGGCGATTTTCATGAATGATAGCTAGATATGTTCCACAGGGAAACCGGCCGAATCAGTGAGTCAAGTGAATCATGAGAACGCGAATACAGGGGGTTTACTATATGCATTTTTTCCGTGGATCTTTTAAAAACTTATGCTTTACTTCACTGTATCCAATAATACTTTATGTATTCGCATATTGCTTTTGTATTTAAAATATGATCATAGCAATTAATGTTTTGGTCTGGAAATATTTAACTCAGTTCAGAGCACTTTTCTTGCTTCTAGTTAGCGTAAATGAATCTCTAGATACTTTATTTATATGGGACAAGGTTATTTTTCGTTATAAGAAGTGTTTTTAAGTCAAAATATAACTTAAATACGTCTCACTGTGAAATTAATTTAGCTATTTTTATCGTTAATAGATGACCTTGGCTGTTGGGGCACGTTTGTTTTGTGTAAAAATCAAGATTCCGTTAGCTTTTTCACTTGATTTCATCATAATACGAGCTTTACGTATTTATTTTTTTCAGTGTGAAAACAGCAGTAATGTGTGTTTTTTCATGACCAGTAGTTTTAATGAAATTACTTTTTTCTCCAATTTTATTTATGGTCGAGTTTCATCCATGTTGCCGATGCACGATAATTTATAGTCATTAGCAGCTTGAACATTGTTTTCTCAGCTTCAACTATAACTTGCAATATGTTGCCCTGCTGATCTTTTCTCCATAGCGAATAAGGGTATAATCTAAAAAATATATCAGTCCTATTTTACTTAAAAGTCATTTGTAACATAACTACGATAATTGTTTACTATTGGAAGACGGTTGAAATACAAACAAAACAGCTGTTGTTATCCAATTCGGTTGTTATTAGCAAAAGAGCAATTTCTCATTTGGATGTTTATGGCTGTACACATTTACGCAAGAGTACAACGTTACTAACAATACTTATATCATTCTCTTTTACTTTTTACTAGAAGATGGAATAAAAAGACGGAGGAAAAGAAGTTGGTCCATTGTAATTTGGTCTCTCTTGCTTCCTGAGTGTATGCTGCTGCCTGTGCCAGCACGAAATTTAAAAATATTTTCTAAATATTGTCTTATCATTAACTGCTAACCCCATCGCAAAATCAAATTATCGTAACTCAAGCACTACCTGTACACATCAAAGGAACTTGTGTGACTGAGGATCTATTGGCATGAGGAAAATGCATCCTGTGTGTCCATCGATACATCCAACATCTCTTTTGGAAAGACACTAAAATCATGCTGCAAAAAACCAAAATGAATTGGCACAGATACACAAAGTTTTTCAGTCTCAAAACTTCCAAAACTGGGTGCCCATCTCCTGTTGCTTATGACAATAGGAAAAAGTTGGAGGTGAAATTCTCTAATTACAATCTCCTACTGAAGAATAAGATAGTGCTTCTGCTAGCGAAGATATGAAGTAATGGCTATATAAGACTAAGTCAGTGGAGGGGAAACTAAGTCTTTCCAAGCATGCAAGAAGGCCTGCAATTGGCCTCCTACCAGAGCCTGAGGGTTGAATGGATGGATCCCCAGAAGATAAAAAATACCCTGTGATTTGAGGTATGACTTATGCCAAAATACCCCATATCACCTTATAAAAAGTTGGCTTAGATGGCAACCTGAAGGAGAAACCAAAACAGCTACCATCTACTAGGCAGGAGAAATCTTTGACGACAGTTAGGAGCATAACAGTTCTCAGTTCTTCAAAACAGTGTTAGTAAAAACATGAGAACATTTCTCCTGAAGCATCAGAAAAACCCTTAACCACACAAGTCAAAAACCTCTTAACAATCTTCCTTGCTGAAAACCCACTGGCACCAAACTCTCTTTAAGCTGGTGCCATAAACCTTCTAAGCCGGCACCACAAACACTCTAAGCTGGCACAGAGAAGAGGCAGTCATACCGAGTATAAGTTCAGGGAAAGATAAAACTCCAACAATCTAGACAGAGACCTGGGCACCATACTCCTCCTCAGCAGGTCCAAAGCACTTGTCAGTCTCAAGAGTATGTCCACTCAAGGGAAGGAGACAGGCAAAGAAAACCAAATTTTCAACAGAAGATGGTTCAAGCGCCGGTAAAGTGCCTGTATCATAAGAGGCAGCTCTCTGCGACTTCAAAAACCCAAAATGAAGCACTGGCAGACTTAAAAGAAGCTTTGTGTCCCTGAGTACATGAAAACTTACATTGAAGGAGACAGCTTGGGCTCTCCAAATACTTAATGGGCACCAAATACTTGAAGATAACCGAGACCTATTTTCTACATGGCATCTTTACTCCACTAAATGAGGATAAAGTGAAGTGCATCACTCCAGCAAACACCAACAAACCAAAGGAGATTCCTCTGATTCAAACTCTTCTTCCACCAGAGGAGGAGTTAGGGCAAGTGACAGCAGGCGACTACCAGCAACGAATCTGTAACTCAATAAAAGGGAGACGGAAATGCAATCTTATAAGACTCACCTGAGTCAACACAAGTTGGCTGAGCAAAAGAAAACAATGCATCATCAAGCGCCATAGAAAACAGGAAAGGTTGGGAGGAGATGAGATGTGTTATCAACAGACTTGAGAGTATTCCCATATAACGCATCCTTAGAAAGCTAAGTACCTAAAATAATATCTAACTTGGAAACAACAGAAGATACTGTAACCATGGTAGGACTGTAAAGAGAAACATTAATATAGGCAGAAGGAGGACACTTGCTGAAAGCCGAAGAAACAGCATGTAAAGAACGGACAGGTGCATTTTGAGGAGAAAGGGGAACAGCAGACAGAAGTTTTAGAATGAAAAGTAACTGTGGATGAGATTGTTTTAACAATCAATTGAGTCAACATAACCTCAGAATAAGTTCAGGCAGTCCCCGCTTATCAGCGGCATCAGTTAATGGCGTTTCAGTTTTACGACACTTGGCTAATGACGTTGTTAACCAGATTTTCAGTGCCAGTAAGCGATTTCTGGCACTGGTAAGTGTTTATCGGTGTTGGTAGGTGCTTTATTGGCGTCTGTAAGTGATTTTCAGCGCCAGTAAGTGGTTTATTAGCATCTGTAACATTCTTAACACAGCTGGCAGAGAACAGATGTATTAGACAGTCATCCGGGGTCAGACAGTTGATCTTTTGTTTGCATGCCGAGTCGCCTATCAGTGCAGAGATATCAGCTAAGTGCAGAGATATCAGCTATCTTTAACAGTAATTAAGATTCATCTAAAATAAGAAACAAAGGAGGTCCAGACAGACAAAGTAAATACTCAAAGTGCAGCTGCAGCAAAAGATTGAATTTTCTTCACTCTTGTTAATGCATTTTGCCTTTGGGTATCCTCAGCACTGAATGAAAGACATCAGTCTACTCCAGTATATCATAAAGTAAGTCTGAACGATGCAAAACAGGGACAACGCACACTCTACAATGTTCTCAACCAGCTCCAATTCCATGAAACAAAACCAAGTACTCCTTTCATACATAGTGCACAGATGGGACCCATATCTGACTTATGAAATACTAGGTGCAATTACAAATTTCAACGCAATTCATTTATGAAATGCTAATTGTATTTGACAACATTTTTTTTTTACTGATATACCATCATCATGATCGTAGCTATCTCTCTAAAAATGATTCGCTACCTGCACAAAACCCATCCACCACACAATGACTGAGACCCTCCCAGCAGTACAGTAATTCAAATAAAACACAGCAATCAATCAACAGATGATCATAAAATTTGTTTACTTACCTGCTCTATAACCTATACAGTTTGTATTTTCCATTTCTAGAAAATACAACACTGCAAAAATGAATTACATACCTGCTCCTAAACATTAAAGTGAACATCCAAAATTTATGAAAAACTCATAGGCTAACTAATAAGTTACAAGAGGATAAGCTACATCTGAAAAGGAAGGTCATCATTCCACTACTAAAGTTCCAATTTTTCCTGCTTTTTGGATAAACCTCAACCTACACAGTTGGAAAGTAGGACTCAATATCAAATTTACCGGTTTGCAAAACTGGCAAACATTATAATCTTAAAAACAGTGTTACAATGATTTATATAATCACAAGAATTTTAAAATTGTTTTTATGCAATAAATTAGTCCAAATTTTTTAAATTGATAATTTTCATGATAAAATTAATTACTTGGATACTTACCTACTATTAAATTTTGCTTTATCTTTGCACCTTTTGGCGCAATTTGGCATTTAAAAAATCAAAATATGCTTGGCTAACCAGCCTGACCTGTCACTATAGTTATTTCACCAGGTGTTGGAATGTTTACGCTTCTTGTTTAGTATTTTCTTCGACCACCCACTAAGATGTGGGAGCTGGGTGAGTTTCACTTAAGTAGGTAAGTATCCAAATAATTAATTTTATCATGAAAATTATCATTACAGGCGGTCCCCGGTTATTGGCTGGGGGTTCTGTTCCGACAAAGTGACGATAATCGAAAATCGCCATAACCGAAAATCGGCGATTTCTGGCACCTTTTGGCATTTATCGGCACTGATAAGTGCTGAAAATCGCTGATTTTCAGTTATCGGCACTAATAAGCGGAAATCAGTGCTGAAAATTGCCGATTTTCATCACTAGACAAGCCCCGAAAAACAGCATCGCCAATAACCGAGCCTGCAATAATCAGGGACTGCCTGTATTTGGAATGAATCTTACCTACTGCTAAAGTTAGCTGACTACCACACTGAATGAGGACATTCCTCCCTGATGTGTGATCCTTACTGGCAAGTACTGTCGCCAGATGTTGGAACCACAACAGGGTACAAGGTCCTTGTAGTAAGACTTGTCAAAGGATCCTTACAGGGCAAAATGGACTCTGCTTCGCAGAGTGCTGGTGACTCCTGTGCCTAAGTTGAAAGCTCATAACTGACAGTCCAAAACTACAGACAACTACACCATCAGATAGTACGGTGCACTTCTATGCACCAAAAGTGCACCTTCATGTTCCCAAAATTCAATACTGGGATTTCTAACAACTAATGATAAGACAGAAAGCTATGTTACTATCATATTTGGTTCAGGAGAAATAGCCCCCACTGCAATGAAAAGACTAAGGGCTTAATACCTTTAGGACCCCAATTGGGATCTCCGGGCATCTGCCTACCAAACCAAGATTGCCAACTTTCACCATGCACAGTTGGGAAAGGGAGGCTTCTGTACGACGCCATCAATGCACAGTGAATACATCCGTGAGGTGCATAATGAAAATGCGAGAACTGAGCTATCAGCTCGCTAACGCACTCTAGATAAGTAAATGGCGGAAAAGGAACAGCCGCTTATGAAAAGGAATAATTGACACAAGGTGATGAATACGAGACAATAAAGAAGAAAACTGGGTAAGAGGGTTATCATCCGCTTGGGGATAATGGGGGGGGAGAAAACAGCAGAACTGACATACAGCTCAGAACTACTGAGGCCAACATAATGTGTTTGCTTTCCTAACTCTACCATCTGCCTACATCGCAATACACTCTCCAAAAGGGATGGAAAGGGAGCCAGCCAATGTTGCCAACTTAAGGAGAAACTGCTATGTTTAGCATATTTCAGGTTGTCACAGTTGGCAACAATGGGGGCAATGAATGCGAGAGATGAACTCCGAACTCACCCGGAGATGCTCGGCGCTGAACCCAAACTGGAAAAAAATGGTAGAGAGAGGTGTTGAAGGGCACAGAACCTTGGTCCAAAGACATGCCTTAGTTCCCTGTTGCAGGAGACAACCAACCAACGCAGGGCAGTCCCGAGGGCGGGCTACAGACAGATGCCAAGATTCTGACACCTTCTCTCTCGCGGGAGAAACCAAAAAGGTTGAAAATTTGGTGGGGGGGGGGATCTTGGCCCTAATATTTTCAATTGAAATCCTGACTAATAAAAGAATATATGTCAATTATCATTTTTCTCCTGAACCAAATAGGGAGCAAAAGAAGGTGGAGCAGAGAGAGAGAGAGAGAAACTAATCCAGGGCTAACAAGCACGCAATGGAGAAGCCACACTGGAAGATAAAAGGAAAAGAAAGAGTGGGCTTCTGGTGTCCTATAACTGTCTATGTAAATTATCTGCCTCTAACATCTTCCAATACTACACAAAATTTACATCCATCCTTTCATCAGATCACTCAAAATCTACATATCAAGAAAACCACACTCATGCCAGAGCAGCTTGCCTAAAATAGGCTGCGTGGTCATCTTTCAAAATCTAACATTCAGTTTTCACAGTCTTTCACAGCCATCAAGCTAACACTCACCAGATGACATAAGCAGCAAAACAGAAACAAGCACAATAATTCGTACAGGAGACAACAGCTGAATCACCAAATGTTATGAGTGCTTTGATCTCACCACCAACATGAAGAAATAAGACAAGAACGTAAACACTATTCCCATCCATGGAACAGATGACTACAGTGACAGTTCAGAGCAGTATAGCCAAGCACATTTTGATTTTTAAAATGTTGATTGACCAGCTGAAGCTAAAGCTTCAACTTTTAGTAAGATTGACCCAAATATTAATTTCTAGTCCAGTAGCACTTTTTTGAGGGGTTAGCAAAATCCTGAATGAATGAATCAGTGTTCTACATCCACTGATTTCCATCAATCTTGGTTACATCACCACTCATTGTACTGTTTGCAGTTTCATGTCTACTAACTTCATCATTCACGTTAAATTCTTAGTAATAGTGATTCTTTTAGCCAATTTTAAGCAATAATGTAATTTTAAAACCAGATTTTTGTAGTGGTTTCGCTAATCCACTTTTTCTCTTAATGGTCATAAGACACATCTTCTGCTGAGTATCCACAGTAGGTAATTTTGAACAGGTTCTTATCCAGTGGCACACTGGTACTTTTCATCAACTGGAGCAACCTACTTTCTACATCAGCTTATGTCAACTGCGGTTTGTTCATAATTGGAAAATGAAATTACATCGTAAGTAGAAAAGTAATCATGCGATATTACAATAAATAGTCTGTTTTGCAAACTTATACAGTACTGTACATAAAAATAAAAAATGTCTGTATTTCTGAAAATCAAAATGAAAATTACAGAGAAAGAATGTTCCATTTTAAGATTTACTTACCTTGACCATGCCAGATGGGGTAGAACTTGGGCGTTCTATTTCTGAAAAGTCAAACGTATCGATGTTGTTTTCCTTGTTGCCGTCCTTGAATGATGCAATGGTACAACAAGAACCCTTGTGCTCTCCAAATCTACAGCACACTTCCTCTGGATCAACCCATATCGTCAACTCGACTGGTAGATTAAGGCGATCGTAATTTAACCCACACTCTTTTGCAGCTCTCTCAATCATTGGCTCTCTTCTTGTATTTTCATTCAGTCTGAAATTTTATTTTAAAATGGTTCAACTTTCAAAGAAAGTTTCAGGATTCTCAAACATTTACCAGGTCAAAAACAATCCAATTCATAGCAAACTTCTTTGATATCATCATAAAGCTTAACCAAAGCATCAAATTAAATTTTTTATTCTCAACAACTAGATCAAAGAGTTGGACCAAACAAGCTCAAGCTCTTGTCATGTGAATATGTTTATTTTGCAAAAGGATAATTCACTAATTCACAAGCTGAAAATTTAGAAAACTTTACAATGGTGTCTTATAATTTAACCTTCAGAGCTGTTTTACAACTGATCCTATACATTAATGAAAGTAAAAATGCAAGACAGCCCTAAATATCCAGAAGTTTAACGAATGCATTCAAATTAAACAATGTGGGAAAATATGACATTTTTATAATAAAATAAAGTTTTATATATACTTACCAAGTAATTACATAGCTACAGTTTCCTCTTGCACGGCAGCTTGAATAAAAAAATTCGTGGGTAACACTTCAAAATTCAGTGCAGGTGACTGGTCCTGCCCACTTATGGGAATACCTCCCTGCAGGAGAGGAGGATGACATGCAATACTTGGTAAGTACTATATATATATATAAAAACTTTATTTTAATATGAAAATGTAATTTTTATATAAGTAACTTAGCATATAATTACATAGCTGATTCCTGCATTGACAGGAGAGATACATGGACATATTCTACTCCAAAACATTGAGTAATGTATTGAATTTGGAAACAGAAAAAGTTGCTAGCATTACATACAATGCTAAATTAGCTAGTTCCTTATTAGTTAAGAGAGCCTGCAGTAGAAAATTGCCTCTGTTTGGTACTCAACTTAACCTGTAGTGACGTGGTGGTAAAGCCGTGGAGCGCCTCTACTTAAGTGGGAGCCTTGCAGCCAAGGAGTACAGGCAGTCCCTGGTTATCGCCAGGGGTTCCGTTCTGATGGTGTGACGATAAGCGAAAATCGGCGCCAATAAGCGGAAATCAGCACCGAAAATCACAGATTTTCGTCGCTAGACAAGCACCGAAAAACCGGATCGCTGATAACAGAGCCCGCCGATAACCAGGGACTGCCTGTAGTCCAATGGCTAGCAAAGCATACTTGGAAGTTTTGCAGTGAAGGAGCTCAAGGAAGGCTAGCAAAACTTCAAAAAGTGCCCTTGACCTGGGTGCAGTAACACAATAAAAAACAACCACATAACATTGTCACCTGCACTTAAACACAGACCACAACCCATCCACTGAGAGTGGTGGGTGCTCCAGGTACATTGTAATCCCCAGCTCTCACAAAACTTGGCATCTTAGTACAAGGTGAAGAGAAAGTAGGAGAAAATTGTATGCTTCCTTCCGCAATGCCAAGCCAGTTACTAATAATCGCAAGGTATTGCAAAAAATTTTAACACTGTTTAAACTTTTCTGAAGAAGTGAGAAGTGAAAATTGATTGCACTTCCAGTGGGTCGATTGTAGGATGGACGAAAGGGGCAGATATGCATGAAGGGTAATGAGGTAGAATTTGTTCTGACATCTTTAGCTTTCACTTAAAAGTAGTCCCAATGCTCTCCTGAAACTTAGAATGGTCTCATAGACCACTCTCCTGAAACTTAGAATGGTCTCATAGACCAAGTCCATATATGATGAAGAACAATGCATTCTTAGACAGAGGGCGAAAAAGGGTCCTTTTCAGAACACTAAAGGTTATGAATGGCCTCCTGTGCTTCCAATCCTGCTCAGATAATATCTGAAAACTTCAACAGAATAGAGGGCTTCCTACTCTTCCCCAGAGCCAAGGATGTGGAGAGATTTGGCGCCAGACAATTGGAAGCCGACACCAGGCACTGGGTGTACTAAGCTGGCGCCAGGATGTAAGTAATTAATCGATCAGGAGCTGGCAGGCACTCCTAGGAACATGGGGCAGAGCTGGCGCCAGGGGAGCTGGAGGTCAGGCGAGGTAAAGGCTCAGGCTGGTGGGTGCTCTTTGGAGCCCGGAGCACTGTCCCTGGCTGTCAAGACTGTCTTCTTTTCCATTAAGTTCTTCTTGAGAGAGATCAGCTGGGTCTTGGAAGGTCCTCGTTCGGTTAAAAATCCCAGGGTAAACAAACGAAGCTGCGTGCCACAGGTCAGACATGGCCTCGATACCACCCTAACAAGGAGGAACATGAGAGATTCTATATCCTGTCCGATAAAAAAGGCAATGCTGCCATTGAGTCATAAGTGTCCCAGAAGAAGAGACACCCAATTCGGAATATCATTTACTTAGATTGGTAGACTGAGCAAAGAGATGACGCTTGCATCTTTCAAATGTCTCTTGTAACACCTCTGAAAAAAACCCTTCCTTCCCGAAAAGCACCCGGACAGCCCAAAGCCTCTCTGCATAAGAGTGTACCACCATTGGTGGTGTTTTCTTGAAGTGAGGTTGTTCGAGAAGAAACAAATATAGTGGGAGGATACTTGGAGAGTCCATCAATCAACTGTAGCAATTCTGAAACCATAAATTATGGTTCAGAATGGGGCTATGAGACATGTCGTAATGTTCTGATCAGCCTGAAAAATTTCAGCTCTTCCTTGACTATACTGAACAGTGGAAGAGCGAAGAGGTCCAGGTTGGAACAATCATTCAGTATGGTGTCTGTTGCCCTTGCTAGAAGGTTCCTTTAAGGTGGCAGACAGTCAAGGTCGGCCTGCCCCGTAGAAGCACATAACCTGACAGTTCAGGGAATTCAAGGTCCACTTGGAAATAAGAGTGAGTTTCTGACGGCTCAGTTCATCCGCCAAAAATTCCAGTTGGACCAGAAAAAGCTATTATCGTCTGCAGTAAAAACCTCTTGTCACTTGGTGGTGAGTGCTAATGTAAAAAACTTAAGGACTGTGGTCTGGTCTAAAGGAATACCACAGTCTACAATTGAACTAGGGTCAAAAGAACTGAAGCCTAAAGCGAATTGCTTTCAGCGCTCTGGCAAATGTGTGAAGGTTCCGTTTCCCCAGGGACATGTCCTGGAAATTTCCCGGTTCCTCAAGCTGGCTCCCTCTACTAGAAAATGGAGAGAGAAGCAGTCTAAGACTAGTCTCATAATAAGGAACTTCTTCCGAAAATCTAAATTCAGACAGCCACTACTGCAGGTCCGACAGAAGACCGGGACTAAGGGAAAAAACAATAGTGTTGGCTGTGATTCCCTGTCCCAGTATGCGTTCAAAACCTTCGATCTTTCTTTGAAGGGAAACAAATATATCACTTGGCCAGGGATACATGGACATACTCGGGAAAAAACTGATGTTTATGGCCAGAAACAGAAGACAATTGTTAGGGAGAGGACTATTAAGCAGTCTGCTTTGTCTCAGTCTAGAACCTCATCTTTCATTGAAGAGAGAAAAGGAAGATGCAGGCTCGCCGATGATTCTGCGGACTTGCAAGCAATGGAACGAACTTGCATATCATTGTACAGGCTCACAGACAACTGAGCGAACTAGTAGCCGACCCTGTTCATCCTTGAGTCGTGCAGACACGAGGACATCCGCGCGGGAACAACTTATTGGACTTGACAATACCTCATACAGACCAAAGACATATGCAAAACTGTACATGGTGGAACCAATATCTGGCAGGTTTATAAGGCTTGAACCTGGTCGCAGGGTAACAGAGCCCTGTCCAAAACCAGGTATGACAAATTCCTGCATTCCGACACAATACTCTCTAGATAGTGCCGGGCACTCTAGAGCAGAAGTTGGGAGTTAGGGAATCGGTGCCAGGAAGATGGCGCTTGGAGCTCGGAAGGGGTGCTGATAGGAAGCGCTGGTCCTAGAGGGATCATGGCGCTTTCTTACTTGGAGCCCAAGTAAGGACTTCATCAACAGAGCGCTCAGTAGAGATCTCGTCATTCCAAGGAAAAAGTTAAGTCTATCTTAGTGTAACCAGACCACTGAGCTGATTAACAGCTCTCCTAGGGCTGGCCCGAAGGATTAGATTTATTTTACATGGCTAAGAACCAGCTGGTTACCTAGCAACGGGACCTACAGCTTATTGTGGGATCCGAACCACATTATGACAAGAAATGAATTTCTATCACCAGAAATAAATTCCTCTAATTCTTCATTAGCCAGTAGGAGAGTCGAACGCTGGGCCAACAGCGTGCCAGGAGAAAGCTCTATCCACCCCTCCAATGAAGAACTGTCATTCCAAGGAAGACAGACCAAAGAAGAGATCAATGAAAACACAGCAAAATTATAGGAAGGCTGTGAGATGAGGCTAGCCTCCTTACTGGTTGACAAAAACAGAGAACGGCAAGCTCCATGCGCATATCTTCAGCGGCCGTGAAGAACCAAAAAATGTTATGGTGTTTACTGTCTGCGCCTTAAGCCTAGGAACTGGATGAAAACTAAAGGAAGAATAGCAAAACCCTCCTATGAAGTCTGTCAAACTTAAAAAACAACTTGGTGGAAGGCAGAGTCCCTGTGGACTCATCCACTAATGTTCCAATATTTGAGACTAACATCCCAAAACCTGACTCTTGCGACAGAGACTGTAATGCAGGCTGGTTGTGAATGTGTACTAGAGCTCCCTTTCCCAGAGACCCAAAGAAAAGAGAGGAAAACACTAAAAGCTATCTCGACTGACCTTGTCCACGCTGGACAGAACTAAGAGACACTGAGGATATGCTTCTTGATAAATGCTAGTGTCACCTCTATCTTCTACGCCAGTGGCCCTGTTGTCAGTCAAGAAGGACCCTAATTAAAAACCCTGACACGATCCTCAAAAGGTAGGTCCAAGTTCCGTTGAAGCACCAGAGGGAGGAAAGACAAAAGGCACCAGCCCAATTCCCCAATCAAAGAAATCAAGCTTCCAACCCCTGAGAGACTCCCAGGAGGACAAAGAAAACGCCAGGGAAGGAAGCATTCAACAACCAGCTCAAAAATTCCGGACACAACAGTCCCTGTCTGCAAATGACACGACTCCGAGACACTAATTGTTGCAAAAAGGAAGTAGTGTCAGCTCGTCTTGAGCTTTTAGGCGAAGGTGGAACAGACTGAAGAGAGACAAAGCGCTTGTGGGTAGGTTGTATAGCCTGGTACTGAAGAGGTGGTGCCGGATGCCTGAGAGGTGGTGCCAAACTGCAGGTGAAAACGCGGGCACAGGTGAACACTTGGACACTGGGTGCTCGAACGCTGGACGTCTAGACACTGGGCGCTCGGATCCCACTGGGCATTCGGATACTTCAGCAGCTGAAACGAGACTTCTCAGTGGCCTAGAATCACTAGAAAAAATGTCATCAATGCCACTAGCCCACACTACTGGGCGCTCGGACACTCAGCAGCCAAAACGAGCCTTTTCAGTGGCCAAGAATCACTAGAAAACATGTTACTGGTGCTTCTACAATGAAAGTACATCCTCATGGATACCTTTCCAATGGCTGTTCCTCAACACCTGCGGACAACAGGCTCCACAGAGGAGGCAACTACACGGGGGCAAACCCATTCGGACTCCCCTGGACTTCCAGTATGCCTCCTCCCTGGTGCAAGGGAGTCTGACAGGGACTGAGTTTAGGAGATCCGATGGGTTGGGTAGCCACCTCCTTCACTGTACATTTGTCAACACCTGGGACTGGACAACAGGCTTGATTGAATGGGTGACTACCTATGAGTAAATCCTCTGACCTCCCTTGGACTTCCAGTAAGCCTCCTCCTTGGTGCATGGGAGTCTGACAGGGACCTTTGTCTAGGAGCATCTGGGGATGAGTGGCCACCTCCTCTACTGCACAGCACTTCACTGTTACAAAGTTAACTTCTGTTAACCCAGACACAAGACTAGCAATGGCATGGGGAGAAAGCGAGGGAGCCAGGCATGAGAGCAAGTGGATACAAAATAAGAGGGCTGGCAGCAGGAGAGAGTTGGCACCAGATGATCGGGAACTGGTGCCGAGAGCTGGGTGCTCCCAGGATGTAGTTGGTGCCAGGCTAGCCTGCCACCAGGCGAGGTATCAGCTCGGGAGCCAAGAACTGGGAGCTGGTGAGCACTCCTGGGCGATCAGTCCCCGGTTATCGGCGGGGTTCCGTTTCTGAGGGTGTGATGATAACCGAAATTCGCTGCTAACCAAAAATCGGCAGTTTTGGCACTTTTTCGGCGATTTTCAGAGATTATCTTCGCAGAAAAGCGGCGATTTTCAGTTATCGGCGCCTCTGTTAGGTATGTATTGGCACCAATAAGCAGAAATTGGCGATTTTCGGCACCGAAAATTGCCAATTTTCGTCACTAGACAAGCACCATAAAACCAGAGCGCTGTTAACCAAGCCTGCCATTAACCGGGGACTGCCCTTGCACTTTTTCAGTTCTATGCATATGAGAGTTTAATAAAAAGATGTTTAATTAATTCTTTATTGACAAAGGTTTGAAGTATCCAGAGTATTATCATACAGACATCTCAGTTCTTAACAAACATTATTTGAGACTTGCAGATATGTATTTCATTACCGAAAATTGGTTCGGTAGCGAATGCAATGTTTACGTCTTGTTATGCTACTCAGAAAAGGAAAGTTACCCTTTACCGACCAAAGTTAGAAGTACACAGAGTACCATCATATAGACATATCTCAATTCCTATCAAACATTATTTGAGACTTGTACATATGCATTTCATTACCAAAAATACTGGTTCGGTAGCAAATGCAATATTCACGTTTTATTACACTAATCAGTACAGTAAAGGTACTGTAGTAGCGAACGCAATGTTTAAGTTTAATCAGTAAATTATGCTAGTGGTAGTTACCCAATTTACAGGCAGTCCCTGGTTATCGGCGAGGTTCCGTTTCTGAGGGCGTGATAAACCGAAAATCGCTGCTCGCTTTTTCGGCGAGTTTCTGGGCTTATCAGCGCCAAAAAGCGCCAATTTTCGGCTATCAGCACCTCTGTTAGGTATGTATCAGCGCCTATACCCAATTATTGGTGCTGATAAGCGGAAATCAGCGATTTTCAGCACCGAAAATTGCCGATTTTCGTCGCTAAACAAGTGCCATAAAACCGGATCGCTGTTAACCAAGCCCGCCATTAACCAGGGAATGCCTGTTAATGTAAATTCGCTACTGGAGCGAAATATGATAAACCTGAATCAGATCTTAATAACAAAACAATAAAATACTTATCTTGAAAACTGTAGGTCTGAAGGCTACCCGAAATCAGCAATAATATATCACTGAAATCTGGTCTCTGACCGGAAAATTTAAGAATAGAGCTGCTATCAACACTCGGTGTTTACTCAAGTGCCGGTAGAAACAATGAGGTTGTCTACTACGTAGTTCCTGGTATTCCCGTTAGTGGGCGGGACCAGTCACCTGCACTAAACTTTTGAAACATTACCCGTGAATTTTTTCATTTAAGCTGCCGCGCAAGAGGAAACTAGCTATGTAATTACTTGCTAAGTTACTTATATAAAATTATCCTGTACAATTAACTTTGCAATGATGAATACTATAATATACTGTTGACTTTTAATGTTCAAATTCATTATTACAATGATGAATACTACAGGCAGTCCCTGCTTACTGGAGGCATTGGTTAACGGTTTCGGTGTTACAGGGCTTGGGTAGCGACATCATTAACTGGATTTTCCACATCTCCAGTTAACAGTGGTGTCAAGTGGGGATTTCGGCGCCGATCTCCAGTTAACAGTGCCGATATCCAGTTAATGGCACCATTAAGCAGGGATTTTGGCGCTATTATCGCCAATTTTTGGTTAGCTGCTCTCCGCCGGGGATGGAATTCCCACCATTAACCAGGGACTGCCTATATACATTAATATACTGCTGATATTTAATATTCAAATTCATTATTACTAAGACTAATCATTCACTCCAATTTATTTCACTACAGCATATCTGGCTTAAATACTTCACCATAACATACTGACTTGAATAATGTCAAGTAATAATTTGTGGAAATCACTTCAATACATATATAGAAGCAGATTTCCAAAATATTTGTATAAGTATCAGCCTAAATTAAATTGCCTATCTGCTCCCAACATTATCTTTCCAACAATAGTGTTGAGGCACTTCAAAATTTCCTTCTGGAATGCCTGAAACTCCATTTGGCTTTAGGAAACCAAATTTTTTGTGAAGTCAGAAACAAGCACTATGTACTCATAGTAAGTATAAAAAAATTCATTCAGCAAGATTGGAGCATCATTCTATACTGAACAGTACAGAACTTGACTCAGATTACAAATCTGAAGCATTATTCAAGGTAGGGGTTCCAATTTCATGTGTACTTTAATAATTAGAGTTTTATTATGGCAAACTGTTCTTTTTTGGAAATTCTAGAGAAAAATTCTTTATAAAAAAAATATATATCTAATGCTTGTTCTGGAAATTACAGCAAAAGTTTTTGTAAAAAGTACCAAATTACTTAAAGTAACTGGTACATATATTGCCTTAGTATACGAACCTGCACCTTTCATATCTGGAGTACCTTTCCTGCACATGCGCTGGAAAAGCCCATGTACTTAACTAACAAGGGAGATACCCAAGAAGGGGGGAAAGATATGCCCCTTCACCCAACTTTCCCCATTGGACTTTCAGCTGAAATATTGCACCACTGGTAGTAGTAGTGGGGTGGCAGAGAAGGATTTCCTCAATTGTGAAAGGTTCAAGTTAGTTGCTAGAGATTGATTCCTAGGGAATCTGATCCTCATTAGGAACGCCAAATAAACGCTATAGTCAATATTTTTATTCCACTGGGAAGTTTCAGTTTTAATAAACTAAGCCATTTTCAACCTAAAATAGAGACAAAACACCAAATCATAAAACTTTATACAAGTAAAATACAAAACCAAAGAAAGGTCACACTCAAGAATACTTTTTTATAAACTACGTTACCATAAAAAAAAAACACTACTCAGAGAAGAAAACATGGTGACTTAAAACTAATACAATTCAGTGAATTACAATAACCAATGAAACTAAGAAAAACAAACTCAATAGATAAAATAAAAGCAAATAAAACACAGAAATAGGAAACATTAAAAAACACAAACACGAAAAGAAAAATTACACAATAGATAAATTTGCTTAATGACTGGATAGCAAGAGTGGATAGAAAATCAGTAGATTATGAATACCCGGAAAAGGACAGATCCTTCCGTTATAATCTACTGATTTTCTATCCACTCTTTTCTTTTCAGCTTCATACAAAGAGCCCGGTAATTTTTCTTCTCATGTTTGTCTTTTCAATGCTTCTTATTTCTGTGTTTATTGTTTCTATTGATCGTCTTGAGTTTGTTTTCTTAGTTTTTTATTATTGTAATTTGCTGATTTGAAAGCCAGTGTTAGTCACTATGATTTCATTTCTGATTTAGTGTTTTTTTATGGTAACGTTTATAAAATTATTCTTAGGTGTGACCTTTCTTTGATTTTTGTATTTTACTAGTATAAAGTTTTATGTTTTGGGTGTTTTGTCTCTATTTAGGTCGAAAATAACTTAGTGATACACCAAATGTCCTGAGTGGAATAAAAATGTTGACTATAGTGGTTGCATTGTTCCTAAATAAGGTTCAAGTTTGTATACCTAAGAAAAATACAAATTACTTTATAAATTTAATATTTGTTTCTATGGGGAACACAAGCCAATACCATTCATATCTAGAGACTCACTAATCAAGAGGGTGGTACTACCAGAAGAGAGACTTTGTGTCCTAATGTGTCGGAGTGTGTCCTAATGTGTTGGAAAGTGCCCTAAAAGATTGAGAAGAGGTAAGATGTACTTCTTTGACAATACCTTAGCAGTACTTGGTTACCCTGTCATCCTTGTCAGAAGGTACCACTCCCTCCCCAGCCCTCAATGCCCAGTGGGAGGCATTATGTTGGAAAATCCCACAGAACCCGGCACCCCCTCCAAGGAGGAGGTACTGTCACTCGGCAACTATCCCTACTAGGTTAAGGCAATCAACACAACTAAGGACTTGTGAGTGATATCCCTCAGGTAGAAGGAGGTGGCCTGACATCTCCAAACCACAGCCCTCATCACCTACTGGACCGAGAAGTTCTTATGGAAAGCTAGTGAAGGTCCAACACCCAGAGGGTCATGAGCAGATGGGTGAAGCAGGAGACCATCTTCGACATCCGATGAGCCATACACTCTGGAAATAACTTCCCTCAACCAGGAGGAGATAGTGTTCTTCAACACCACCTTTTTACTCTTTTCCGTACTCACAAAAAGACATCTGCACTTCAAACAGAGACTTTTCATCCTTTTCAGACAACAGTTTAGGGTGTGAACCAACAAAATCCTGCAGGGAGGTAGCAGAGAAAGAGTCAAATCTCAGATCTGGGACTGAAGAGTTTTGAGTCTTGGCTACAAACTCTGGTACAAATGAGATGGAGACTGATCTCCTCTGTTCAGTAAACTGGACAAGGCAAGATAGGCCATGCAATTCCTTTGCTCTCTTTGCCGATTGAGGGCCAACAGCAAAACCACTTTCAAGGTCAAATTCCTGTCTAATGCCCACGACAAAAGCCGGTATGGGGCAGTCCTCATGCTCTGTAGGACTAAGGTTAGGGGCAAGACTGCCCAAAACTCCTAATTACGCCCAGATATTTCTAAGGAGGTGGAAGGTCTATGTTATATAATTGGAAGACCTGGGAGAGGGCAGCACTAACCTTTGATTGAGGAAACTAATAGGCCCTTGCCTAAAAGAAGGGAAACAAGGAAGTCTGCTACACATTGGAGAGAGGTACCGACTAAAGAGTGACCCCATCTACAACACCATTCACACAAGATGACCCACTTTCCTTGGTAAACATTCACTGATGAGGGATGGAGAAAGTCAGACATTTCTTTCACTGTTCTTCTAGAAAAGCCTTTCTTTCGAAAGAAATGCTGGATAATCTCCCCCCATGAAAAGCAGCAAGTGTACTGCTTGATGGTACCGGTGAATGTGAGCCACCAGAGTCATGCAAAGATTCAGAGTAATGAACACCATTCAGAATTCTCTGAAGGAGAATGAACGGTGGAAACCCATATATATCCATGTTGTCCTATGAATGCTGAAAAGTGTCTTGCATTGCAGCCCCTAGATTGGGGACTGGAGAGCATAAGATGGGAAGCTTGTTGTTCAACCTGGAGGCAAATAAATCAATCACCAGACATCACCACACCCTGAACAGACTGTCAGCTACTGCTTCATCCAGATGGCCCTGTTGGCTCAAACTGTCAGTGACGATGATCTTCTCCCTGGGAATGTACCAGGCTTTCTGCTCTATCAGGTTTACAGATGCCCACTTACGCCTCTGTAAGGCACGATGGCACAAATTGGGCGAGACTTCCCCCTGCTTGTTTATGTGGACTACTATGGCAGTGCTGTCACTCACAACCTCCCCAGAGTGCCCCTGAAGACTATGTAGGAATATCTGCACCACTGAAGACTATGTAGGAATGTCTGCAGTGCCAACCATACTGGCATCATCTTCAGAATATTGATGTACACTGATTGAAGGTTCAGGGTCCATGTTCCTGAAGTGAACTCTCCATTCAGATAAGCTCCCCCAACCTTCTTGAGAAGTCTGAAAATAGGAGATGGGGTGGGGGGAGGGTGTAGGGCGATCCCCTGCATGAGATTTCTGTCTGATCACCACCACACTAGATCCTCCTAAACTTTTTCATTGAGATGAACCAGATGATGGAGGGGGGGAGGTTGTCTGGAAAAGACGAATGTCTTTTCAGTTGCCACCAGAAGAAATGCAGTTATGAACTTCCTGTTCAAAACTAGTTTCTCCAGGAACCTGAGATGACTCAACACAGCTTACCAATGTCGATCTGGCTGTTTGTTCTCTAGGAAGCGTTCTGTTACTTCCTTAAGGTCATCAAATCAGTACAGGCGAGGAAGGTGCGGTCCTTCTGCGGTGTTCAGAATCATGCCTAGATATTTGGTTGTGTTTCACCACCAAAATCAGATTTCAGAAGTAAAGCTACTTCCACACAGAGCAAAGACTGGTGAACAATTGAGAGCTAAAGCCAGACCATAGCAGAGAGCTTTGAATCAAAGAAATTTCCTCAAATGGTCATGGATTGGAATAAGAAAACAAGCATCCTGAAGGTTGATCAAGATCACGTGGTCGCCCTCCCTGACGGATTCCAAAACTGATAGGGCAGTTTCTTTGACTTAGATGTTGAGGACAGACAGGTCTACAACCAGTTTCCAACCCCAAGACAGTTTTTCCACAAGAAAGATGGCTGTAGCTGCCTGAAGAAGGAAAATGGATGATTTTGATTACTCCCTTTGGAGTATGGACTCTACTTCCTCCCATGTCATCTGGGATTTGGTCGAGTGTGGTCAAAATGTTGGAAGTGGGATTGGTACTGGTTGGCAGGAGGAAGAGAGGGAGGAGCTGATGACAGCAGTGAACTGCTCTTGGGCTTGTCCCACCTCAGAGTCCAAAAACAAAGAGGGAAAGGGAAAGCCTACAATCTAGGCCATACCCTCTGAAGATGTGAAAAAAGATTTGAGTTGTTCAGTATCTTTCCCCCCAAAGGTGGAAACTGCGGAGAATCAGTCTTCATGGGAGGGGTACGGAAGGAGAGTAGGGCAAGGGGAATGAGGGAATGAAGGTTCTAAAAGGACCAGGCATCACTTCCAATGTTGGGGTACAGCTAGAAGAAGCATCCTTTGTTCACCTCTGCCATTTCTCAAAACGCTGTTAATAAGGAGAAGACCACAAAACACATTCGGGGCAGGGAGAAACACAAGAACACTTTCCCCCTTGCAAGAAATACAGAAACAATGTGAATCTACAGCCACAGGAGACAAAGCAATTGCAAGGCCTATCAAACCTACACAACGACAATGGTCTGGTCTAAATTCCATGCCAGAAAGCACAAAAAACAGAGTTCCATACTAAAAACACTCAAAACCACACAAAAAGAGCTTCAGCACTTCACTACACAAAACACAAGGGTAGGAAACAGGATAAGAGATGAAGTACAAAACATATAAAAAGGCAAAATAAGGAACACAAAATGAGAAAGCACAATTTAAGCAATAAAACTAGATATGAACAGGACAATGAGGAAAGTCAAGCAAAGGGGCATATCCCTCCCCAACCTTCGTGGGTATCTCCTTTGTTAGTTAGTACGCAGGCTTGTCCAGTGCATGTGCACGAAAGGTACTCCAGACATGAAAGGTGATGGTTTGTGTCCCCATAGAACAAATATCTCATTAATCAAATGGTCATTCAGGAGGCAAGTTGATTTTATACTGCTTTTACCTTACCTTACTCAAAAGGTCTGTTAAATAATCTTGGTGGAAAAATAATTCTCTTCCCCACATACGATGGCAATTCCTCATGCAATTTGCATTAAGCAAATGCATTTTCAAAATACACTTTATAGTATATGCACAATGAAGATGAATACCGTAATTAATGGCGTAAACAATGACAAACAGGGCTCCTAAAAACTTTCAAGTACCTGACAGCAGCAGTAAGCTACTAGTGAACTTACCTTAAACACCGATACCCTTGTCCTCTCCAAGGTTGACTGGGATGCCAGTGAGTGCTAAACCTATCCCTCAACAGTTCTTCCAGACGTTGCTCAAACTTCTCTATTTTCTCCTCATCTTCATTGGAATTCCGGCGGATGAGTTTAGATATGAAGCAAACTGCTGCAGAAATTTCTTCTTTCATGATGCAAGGGGATGGTTGAATGCAAGTGAATATTATACTCTTGAAAGGAATACAAGAACAAAACAAAACACATGGGGGGTAGAAGCAACTTTGGTCAAGTGATAGCTTCAGCACCGGGCTCCTGTTGAATAAAAAGAAAAAAAATTATTATAATAGAGTAGTTAAGTCAGAATAATTTTCAGATGAAAACCTCATCAAATAATAAAATTCAAGCGAGATTTTATGTGGCCACAATGCTGACCACTAAAAATGTAACTTTTGTTAATGCACCACACCCAGGCCCCTGGCCTCGAACCACCCTAGTAAAATGACCAAAAAAGAAGAAACAAAAAAAAAGACCATATTACACTTTTCTTTCTTTTTTGTCCATTCTCCATAATGCAACCTTTGAAAAGCTCTTTGGCTCATACATGCCATGTAGGTTACACAACAACAATTTGACGGGATCACTTTTAGGTAAAGACAAGCTAAAATCAGATTCAAACTTGGCACCATTGCATAATAGGTAGTAGGGAAGAACAATTAAAAAGGCAATTTTCAAGGAGGTCAGAACATGTGAATATCTTGCACACACTCAAATAGTGGCTCCATGCACAGCCTAATGAGCTAAGACATAAGGACTGGGACAGCAGTAATGAATTATTTATTGCCCTCTACCTCTTCAGCAGATCTTCCACTGAATTCCCTACCAAATTTTTCTTTTTACTTGTAACAAGTGATAACTATACTCTTTTTCCATCTGTCCACCCGCCTGTGATGCTCGCACATGGTAACACTACGTCCCGGCTTTAAATAGTTACGCTATGTGTAAGTTTTAGGTAAATAAAAGGATATCTGGGTGTACATTTGCACCTGAAAAGTGTTTTAATAATTTACTGTATGCGAATTAGACTGTTAATATTCGAAATAGGATATTGTTATTATTGTTGAATGGAAGCTGCCCTTTCGGGGTGGCGAATGGAACAGCCAGACGCAGTGGCGGAAAATTGCTTCTCTCGCAGTGCACTGCGGCAAGATGTCAATTTTATTGGACCACACCTAGCCTACTCTGCTACTAAGCTACGTGTTACTTTATTAATGTAAGTATATCAGTATATACTTTTAATTTTTATAAAAAGTGCGTTTTAGCCAGATACGATATGAAGTAAATGTGGCTTAGTAGCAGGGTAGGTGTGGTCCAATAAATTGATATCTTGCCGTGGTGAACAGCGGAGATAGGCAATTTTCCGCCACGTCGCGTTCTGGCCTGTACATTCAACAATAACAATATCCTATTTCAAATATTACAGTGTAATTCGTGCAGTGAAATTATTAAAACACTTTCGGTGCAAAATGTACACCCAGATATCCTTTTATTTACCTAAACTTACACATTGCATAACTATTTAAAGCCGGGACGCGGTGTTTACCATGCGCGAGCACCACAGGCGGGTGGACAGATGGAAAAAAAAAACAGAGTATAGTCTCTTTGGTACTCCAATACCTATAAAAAAAAATGCAAGAGTTTATATTAAAAAACAAAGGGTTACAGTACAAAGATATCCAAGGGATGAAAGAGGTAATTGCAGAGGAAACATATGTAAAAAAAGACTCAAAGGACATTACACACACAAGTATCAGAACAGATGCACAAGATAAACAGACTACTCTTGTCGTACGGGACTCGAGAAATACACGACCCTAGGCAGACCGTTCCATCACCTCTCACTCATGCTTATCACTTAGTATTTACATCAGACACGCATCATAATTACAATCCTAATAACGCAAACACTGTTTATTCAACATCAAGCAAAATCTGTTAGTCATCATTATTATTATTATTCATGACATGCACTTATTCATATGGAATATGCTAAAAACCAAACTGACATGCTGCGCAAGGTTTCAAAGAACAGATTATCCACATGTGAAGACAAAAACAGACACAAGAGAAGTACTATGCGGTGACTTTTAAATGAAAATAAATGAAAACTAAAATAAAAATAACAAAACAATTAAAAAAGAGCTGGAAAATAAGGGATAGGGCATGCAAAATTCAGTAACAATAGTCACCAAAATATCTATCACAAATCTGATAATTACAAACACCGTATACTCTACAAAATGAGCTGCAGGTGCTAACTCTGAAGTGCATATATTAGTTTCCTCAAGAAACAAAATTTTTGGACACTGGACACGAAAATATGTTTTAATTACGTTCATATTACTAAATACCCTTTGTTGGGAAAAAGAAACCAACATTACATACTGTACAACTTTGACAGAAAAAATCCTAAGGTGCCACTGAAAAATTAAACTACCAATAGTAGATCAGCAGACCCGAATCGAGTGACGTTTAATAATAATAATAATAATAATAAAAAAAAAAACTGAGCATAATGGTACTATTACAAACAATACTGGATTCTGACAAATCATTGTAGCTTCTAACTTTCCAATTCAAGCTAAATCCTACTTAATTTCACGTCTAACGGGGAAGCAACTAACTGGGCCAACAATTCTCAAAATGTACTACATTACTGTCACTTTAAAAGTCCCAAAAAACTGTCCTTCCTATGAAAACCAACTGTGATAGTTCTATGCTCTGGTCAATTAAAAATAATGTGGAAATCAAGTACTGTACATGGCCTCTAAAAACTGCATTACAATTTATATACTGTTTATTTATACAAAAGAACTACGGTTATCCAAGTCCAAGTTAACACTATAACCAATCAGAACACGACTTTGACGCTTTCCCACGGTCAAGGTTGTTTCAGATGTAACTAGTTTGATCTATAAGATCGTCACAAGTATTGGTACCTAATTTTTTACTATAAACGAACTGGTTCTCAGGAAGCCAAGAGTTTGGATTAACATACAACATGGGATTTATTACCATGAAAAGTTATTGCACTGTATTTATTTACAAACATTACTCTTCCGTCTACATGATACAGTAAACATACCATAAAAGTAGCACTGCCCATATACAACAACTACTTGTTTAAAGTTTTAAAAGCACAGTGTTTCATTTTGACCACCAGTGATTAGAGAAATTAATGAATGTGTACAAGGTAAGTGATATATCTGTCTAGTTCTCCTTTGTACTGTGTACAGCATCTACAATATTGTATTAACAAAGCTAACACTATGACAATTCACAGCAAAAGCACCATGTTTGGACCTAAAATATCCACACAAAGAATACATAATGTAAAAAATTTTACAAACATTTTTACTAAATTCCATATATAACTTATAAATTTGGCACTTGCCTACACATCATTCTGGCTGAAATTCTTAGGATTTAATGTACAGTATAATAGTACAATTTTCACATATTTTACATTATCTCAAGTGAAAAAACTACTCATATTACTCAAAATTTATGCAAAGTACTGGACCTTAAAATCCATAGCCATTTGCTACAAAATATTCATCAATCATAAATGCCCCACAGGAGGGTAGTGCTATCAATGCACCTAATACAGTATACTGTGGGCATTACTTAAGGTTCTTAGTAGTGTCCCTTCGGCCCCTACCTGCAATCTCTCTCATTCTTAGTTTCCACCCTCTCCTAACAATTGATTCACAGTGCAACTGTATTGTTTTCCTCCTGTTACACCTCTCAAACCTTTTACTGTCAATTCCATTTCAGCGCTGAAGACCTCATAGGTCCCAGCACTTGGCATCTGGCCTAAATTCTATATACTATTCTTCTATTCTTTATCAATCATAAATGGTCCCAAAAAAAGTGGTAGTGTTCAAGAGATGATTTGCTTTTCATTTATCATAAGAACTTAATTATAATGCTGTAGTGACTTATATGGTAGCAGTTTTTGCATAAGCTTTTAGGGAAACAATGCTTTTTCTGTTTACGTACACATATTTCTAAAATTTTTCAAATCACCAGCGTAACCTATTTCTGCATAAGAACTTCTACATTCATGGCAGTAGGGCAAAACACATGTTATATTAATTTATTGCTTTCATATGTAATTCAGGCAACTTTCATTCATTAAAAGCAATGTCTGACATCACAAAAGCAGGAGTCAACATCATCCAAACCTCCAACCCCAACATACATACAACTAAAGCTGGCAAAACCCTGATTCATACACTAAGCAAATAAAGTTCCTACAATGAGGTGATGACGGCATCACCACATAAACAATGGACCTCCAAAAACAACTAAGGGCTGTTTGATTCTTCTACTGTGATACTTACAAGTTCTGACCAGTGACCTCTTATATAACTAGAATAGGTTTAAAGATATAGCGCATGCTGTAGACCTAGTCTCAAGCAATAGGCGTACTGGCATGGACAGTCATTCTAATGACAGTGCAGGTAAACTGAACGGTAACACTGAAGACAACTACTGTGCCCTTCCAGTTTGGTATCTACCAGTTTACATGCAAAATGGGCACCGTGTTTAGCATCAGCTCCTCAGGGATAATGTACAAACAAATAAAAGATGGTAAATATTGTGGTAAAACTGAAGACTAGTACCATTGCCTGGATCCCGCCAGTCACTGACCAGAATAATTGGTGTTTTTGTTTATGATCTTGTTTATGTTTATGATATTTACCATCTTTGTTCATGTTTTGACATTCATCCCAAGGGGCTGGTACTAAACAAGGTGCCCAATTTGCACATAAAATACTTTAGGCTAGTAATTATTGAACCAGAGAGGTGCAGTAGTTGTCTTAAGTTTTACCAATATCATAAACATTAAACATACACAAAAGGTGGTAAATATTCCAGTGGGTGACTAGTGGGACTCAGGCTGTGGTAGGGTTCTTCTTGGCCTAAGCCTATACAACCTCCGAAGATACAAAAAATTGACGACCTAACCTAAATATCGTTTACCTTAAATTACTAAACTTTTCCATATCAGATGGACCTATGCTACACCTATCACAAATACAGTCCTGGTTACCTTAGCCTACCTTACCACACCATATTGGTAAGACTACAGTTCAGTCTAAGGGTCCAAATTCACTGCACTACATAAAGTTAAAATCAGCCCACAGATTATCAAATATTTATTGAATCATGAAGAACAATAAAAAAATGAGCAGGTTATCTGCTTACAGAAGCAGATTGTAAGAAAACAAAGGAAATAAAGGGGAACGTAAACAAACAAAAAATGTCTTAAGGGATACGGACCCATAGAATTTTGAGAATTTGGTAAATCTCTGCTTCTGGTAAGCAGATAAACTGATCATTTTATCAGATTTATCTACAGTGCCTGCTGAAGACCAGGAGCCTGTGCCAGGTTCCTACCTGGTTCCTGGTTCCTGGTTCCTAAGCTAAGCACTCATTCCACAAACAGAGCTGCGGCCACGCTACACTATTCGAGTGAGGTCACAGTGCAGAGCTTTACGCTATTCCCTTTTTCTTTTTTTGCAATCTCTGCTTCAGTCAACAGATACTCTTTTTTTTTAAATAAACTTCTGTCTGCAGATCTGTCAAAGGAAGAAAATGAGAATGGGAGAGAAAACTTAAAAACACACGAGGGAGCAGTGAATTTGGACCCCAAACTTGCAGGATTACCCCGTGGTCTCTGCTAGCTTAGTCAGACTGTCACACGTTAAGGTGGAACAGGACAGACCTCTAGCCTGCCCTACACCAGACTGGGTATCCAGTAGGCTATAACTTTTACCATTCACAACGACCAAGTTCACGAAAACGCCTTCAACGGCAATATCGAGACCACCACTCAATACCAGGAAACAGCTTCGACGTGAACAAAGGGAGAGAGAGATTACGGATCACACAGCGCCTCGCTGACACCAACATCCACATATTTTTGGCTTTTCCTCCGCCCTCCCGCATCATTCACTCATATTACGCTCACATTCGGCTTTCCAATAAAGCTCCGATTCGTTCAGTATACTTTTCTACACAAAAATGATCGATACGGCTCGAAAAATCACAAATTTCAATTTCCTCCTCACCCTCAGTACTTTCCACGGCCCTGACGATTATTATTACTTCTGCTAAAATAGGTAAAACAGCACGGGGAAGGAACATGAACCAATCACATTGCTCGCTTCATCTGTGTCGACCAATCACAAGCTCCATAACATCGCATTAAGACAAAGAATTCTTTACAGCGGTGCCAAATTTTTACGTTTCCTCGCACGGGTTCATAAGACGAGGAACTGATAAAGGAAGACATGTGGCACCAAGGAGCGTTCTTCTTCTTGAGTAAGAAATGGCATTTGTGAAGACATAGCAACAGATTAAATGAAGATGCAATGTCGAATTGGCCATAACGTAATCCGCCACCTTTGAATAATTATTAAAACATTTTGCTCTTGCAAGTGCCGATTCTTCTCTATAATTACAGTATTTATATATGTATATATATGTTTGTGTGTGTGTCTGTGTGAATGTGTGCGTGTCCACATTTAGTCGCTTCCTCTAATAGCAGGTGACCCATGGGAAAAGCAACACATTGCTAACGAATCCATATGAATGGTTCCGCGCATGTAAGTGGTCAGACGCACACCTGATAAACTTCGTTTAAGTAAATAGGAAATTTTTTTTTTTTGCACGGAGCTCATGATTATCGACTATTCAGCAATTAAAGCATGGACGTGGTAATGATCATTATATCATTATCTTGTTTATATCTATATATATAATATATATATTTATATATATATATATATATATATATATATATATATATATATATATACAGTATATAAGCACAGAGGTTTCACGTATAATTGCTGCCCTCCCCATCTCTCTCTCTCTAAACTACACATAAACACACGCACATAGGCACACACATTACACACACACACACACACACACACATATATATATATATATATATATATATATATATATATATATATATATATATATATATATGTGTGTGTGTGTGTGTGTGTGTGTGTGTGTGTATGTATTCATATAAACTTTATCTCATACACATTATTGTTCTGTGCATTAGTAGAGTTACTAAAGGACCTCATTCAAACTGGATATTGCCTATCTAATGTTTGTCATTGTAACTTTTGAATAAATACACCATTAGAATGCTATTCAGTTTTGGACAGAAGTCTAACATATATATATATATATATATATATATATATATATATATATATATCTATATAATGTTAATATCTGTGCGTGTTTATGTAGTTCAGATATTATGTGTTAACCTCTCTCTTAGCATCTCTTTTGGAAAAGGAATACATAAGGTTGTCTAAAGTACGACTAAACTTGGTATTTCAGCGTTCATAAATCTTGGTCTTCCAAACAATCTGACATTCTTTTCGCATGGAACATAACTTTGTTCCAGAATCGGCATACTTCAGCCCAGACGAAGCTGTCCTTGCGTACTTCCGGAACCGTTCTTTTTGAGTGCATTGTGTTTCAGGTGCGTAATTATGAGGGTGGAGCTCTCTGCTGCTGTCGCCATATCACGTAAACACCTCATTGTCTGACTGCAGAGCTTGGACAAGATGCTGTTGAAGAATACACATGACAGAAACGCAGGTCATTGTTTTTCTAAGGAGAAATAATTAAAACGTCACTAAAACAAGACAATGACTGGACAAAAATTGTAAGAAAGATATACACGTTCTTAATCTATGTTCAGTCTTCTCAAGACATCTCCAGTCCACGCAAATTCTATCTGAAAACAGAAAGGAATGCTTCTCTCTCTCTCTCTCTCTCTCTCTCTCTCTCAAACACACACAATCACGCAAACGCACACACGGGACAATAGGACGGTCAGCACAGTGTTCTTGCCCAGGCCTGAAGAAAACCATGTAACGAGAGTCTGAAAACACGGAAGTATAAAAAGTTTCGAGAGGGAAACAAATGGTGCGTGAACCGTAAGGCAAAAATCATTTCATATTTAGTCAGACAAATTCTCTCAAGTACTGTCAATAAAGAAAAATAACTCTACATTGAATTCCAGGTAAAAAAAGTGTCATGCAGTTGTTTCACCAAAGCCCCATAAATTAAACGCAAGCAATAGACGTTAATTTAAAAGCGTTGATGGTCATCCTGTCATGACTCTAAATATAATAACAACCTTACGAAAGACACTTTCAAACGTTTTTTTCTTTTTGCGATGAAAAATCACATGATAGGTTCTATTAAATATAAATGCTGTTGGAATGACTTTCCTCGTCAACAATTCTAGCCCATGCCTGACTTGAAAAGAATAGGGAACTAGTAAGACGGAAGAAGGCGTTGTAAGAATCAAAGGATGAGAAAGGTGACCATTCCCCAGATGCTGACTGTTAAGGTGTTCTCAATGGACCAAGTTCTTGGATCTTGGTTACCTCTAGCAAGAAGCCAGTACAGACTGCAAATCGTATCCGTCCGTCTGGTCAGTAACAGTGCCCCTAGACAGATCACCACGAGGAGTAGCACCGGAAAACAAGACTTTGTTCGGGTGAAACCGAGTCTTTACTGATTAGATAATCTTATGTTATGCATCCACTTTATGACTCAATGTGCAGGCCTGATAACCTTGAGTCCTTGACTATTGGACTGCATGTAGTGTTATCGTTGTTCATCTAGCCTCTTCAAAGCATGTTCGCTAATGCTACCAGAAAGTTAGATATGAAAGCAAGAATTCAGTAAGGAATATGTGCTTTGACTTCCATCGCCAAAATGAATAAAAACCTGAATTTTGTAAGACCTGCTACAGAAATATGCAAAACTTAGTAACATGAAAATAGGAAATAAAATTGGTTATGACATGTAAGAACAAGTTACTCAGGAAAATTATAAACTACCTAATAAATAAACGAGGACCTCCAAAAAACAAACAGGATGATGCTGATGACGACAACTGTTTGGATACTTCCCATGTACACAAGATGCTTCAGATTTTTGTCTGTGACTTAGACCATCGTTGAAGCATTACTTGCTTAATCGTCTTCAAATGGTTATACGAGTATTGCGGTAGGAAAAATGCCACTGTCAGCCCTACAACATAAGCATGTCCAGTTAGTGCGTTGTATTACGACAGTAAGTTTAGGGTTGCCTCTCAGGTTTCGTCTCCCGCTGCACATCTATCTGCTCTGAAAGGCTGGTCGTCTTGTTAACGACCTTTCGGCTTACTTCACTCACATAATAATAATAATAATAATAATAATAATAATAATAATAATAATAATAATAATAATAATAATAATAATCGGTTTCGTTTTGTTTTTTTTCCTTTCATCCTAAAACTGTTTTCTAATGTAATTCAAGTTTTTAGCAATTCATCTATTCTTTTGTGTATCTTATTTCTAGAATTTCCATTTGTCTAAAATTAGATTTGAAGCTATTTTACTGTTACGTTCGACGATACTCGAATGATTGTTTTACTTAAGGCGCTTTGTATTTTCTCGGCTCTCCGTCTCTGTGACTTCAAAGACAGATCATATAACTTTCGAAGAGATTATTTTCTCTTTTACTATAAGGAATGGTTCTGTTTTTGGTTATATAGTCTGAAAACATTGTTAAATTTCAGTTTTCGCACAGACTTCGTAAGCAAGTTCCCTCTCTTCAAAAATTATAAGGTTCAATAATGTAGGCAGATCAGCTTTCACCTTAATGCGAGTTTCTCCTCTTTTCAAATTACCCTCCATCTTTGTGACACTATGAGAACAATATTGTTTTAAACTTCGTATCCATTGTGTTTTACGCTTTTTATTCTGCGCTCTGGCCTGGTCAGCTAATAACTAAAAGGTTTCCAAGTAACCCTTTTATTTTTTGAAACGGCGTAGGTCAACGTATTTGCCCAAGAGCAAAAGGATTGAGTACAAGCAACCGGATATTCTTGCACTTAGTGCATGTGGGATACTACAAGAATTCGTACGTACGAGAAGATATCTCCATTATAAAAACTACTTGCATAAAGACAAGCATTGTTTTAGAAAAAAATTTAAAAAGAAAAGCTGAATAATGACGAATTACGGGACGCTTCGTCGACTTCACTTGTTTATGGGGGAAGTGGATCATGCAACGGTTGTATCTTTATGGTGAACTACGGTTTTTAGGAGTCATCAGTCAATGGTTTTCTCTTGCACGTTTAACACGTTTCCACGGTATTTACAATGCTCGCAATACCCATACGGTGTCGAAGAAGACAGTAAACGAAGTAAGGTTGAAGCAGGAAATTTATTTAAAACTGTGAAGTGAGAACGAGAGGAAAACTCAGCGGATTTTTCTTTGAATCTGTAGACAGTTTTGTCGCTTTGCGGCCGCCATATTTGTGATAAGTGATCAAGTACAAAAGCTTTTCGGGTTTACATCGCTGTCCATCGTCGAAGGATTCTATTGCTGGTGAGTTCTGTCTCTTGTCTTGAACCGACGACGGATTCAAAAGGTCATTTAAGAGAGAAATTTGGCACCTAGTGCCATGAATCCCGTTGACGGTTCGATCTTTTGAAAGCGGAATTTCAATTTTGTCTCTTTGACTCTTAAAGCCTTTTGCCAGATTCGTGTGCGGGTCTTCGTGACGAGGCGACTCGCGGGAGACCGGCTTTTCCTTCGTTCATTCGGCGGCCGAGGAGGATTTTGGTCGGGTCGGTCATGACGCTGTAGATGTCGACGGTCAGCTGATGTTTGACAGTTGCGCGAGGTTTTAACCCTTCGGCTTTCCCCTGCCCTTTCATTTAGCCCAGGCCTGCCCCTAGACGGACGGGTGCCGTAGGACCTCGTCGCCAGATCGATTGTCGTCTTGAGGGTGCTTTCGGGAAACTTTCGGTATGGGGAGGATGGGCGTATTCGAGTTTAGGCTGAGGTTAATCCGCTTACGAACCCCATTGGCCTGTCGTAGGTTGACGAGGTTACCGGCAACCTCTAGTTTAGGGTTGGCCGATGCAGCCTGTAGGGTAACTCGGATAGAGAGCTTTCCTAAGCCTGTAGACAGCCTTCAGACAGTGATCCTAGCATAAACTATTTAGTGCAGGGCTAATAGGCCTAGGTGTTTCTCCATAGGCCTATGCAAATGCAAGTTGCCAGAGGAAGCACTAGGTGAAAGCATGCAGTCACTTCCTGTCCTTATCCTGTAGGCTAGGTGTACCCTGTAACGAACGGAACTTTTTCTCCGTTGCCGTGTAGCCATTTGAAGTGATATGCTGGGAAGGCTAGGCCAAGTTTTCTTTAGTTTATGCAATATGGAAATTGGGTATTATTTTACTTATGGACATTTAATTGCTTTCAACATAAAATATAGGTTTTTCTGTTGTATTATGATGTGATTTGAATGATTTTGAGTTTTATTTCCATCGAAATGAATACTTATCCTTCCCCGGCAAATCATAATACAACAGAAAAACCTATATTTTATGTTGAAAGCAATTAATGTCCATAAGTAAAATAATACCGGAAATTGTACCTGAACCTTTAGCAGATTCACTTTTAGGCAGCCAAGATATTTAGTTTTCGTAATTCTAAGCCGTAGTTCCACGGTGAGTTAGACTATGGCAATTGACTTTTTCCAATGTTATTTTACTTCCACGATAGATTCTTTTCCAAGTTATTTTCCATTCGACGAAAGCCCCTCACCCCCCTCCATAGCTAATACGGCAAAATTGTAACCAGCAAACACCCCTAGGGTACGTTAGGTTGGTATTTTTAGGGGTGTTTACTGGTTACAATTTTGCTGTATTAGCTATGGAGGGGGTGAGGCACTCGCCGCTGATTGCCGGCTTAAATCTGCCACGTCGTGTAGTCTTCAAAGGTCAGTTACAGTTTAGCTACAGCCAGCCGACAAAATATTTAAATTCTTTGGTAAAGCAAGTAAAATAACATGGGAAAACGTCAATTGCCGTAGTCTAGCTCGCCACGGAACTTCGGCTTAGGATTACCTTGGTTTTTATTTTAGCATTCATTCCCATGGGGTTGGTACTAACCTAAACAGCTCATGGATGGGAGTATTTGTGGTATGTTGAAAGGAATATTTTGTGTAGTTTTTCCATAGCCTATGCAAAATGGTGCCTTGTAGCCTAGATTGAACAGCAAGCATAAGCTATGTAATATAAGACTGATGAACTAAATGACGTGGGATCACAATAAACCTATGGCAGACTTGCTGTTATTAAATAGGCCTTGCTATTTAATGAGTGTTGTTACCTACTGGGACTTTATCTTTACAAGTTCTTTTTGTTAGCAAAATCACTGAAGCGGAACCCCAAAAACTGGCTTCAATCATTGCTTGTTTGGTGCAAGTGTTTAACAAATGTTCCTTTGTTTTTTTATCCAGTATGTATGGCAACAAATTAATATTTACTGGAGCCCCTTACATCCAACAGTTTTTGGGGCGCCACAATGGAAAACTTGGATTTTTTGGGGGGGGTGATAAAATGTGCAAGTAAAATGTGTATTCTAACGTTGCTATAGCCTAATTCTGCAGGTTCTGATTCTGGGTATTTGGTAGTTTGATAAATTTTTACTTTAAACCATAATTGGAGTTAAAAATGGTACTTGCAATGTTTTGTGTTTTGAATGTTCTGACAAATTTTTGCAGCAAAGTAGGCCTAGGCATAGTTAGGGATAATGGGCCACATTTGCAACCTACAATTATGGGAACTGCAGTGGGAAAGGTGCTTTGCCCTTGGGAAATAGCTAGGCAAGGACCCAGCCCCTACGTTATGTGAAATCAGCCTTTATATTTCACTGTTTTCCCCCACCCATAAATTCCACTCTTCAATGGAGGTATCGTGAATTGTAAGCTAAAAGGGTTGGGGGAGCTCTAGCATCTTTAAAATTACTTGTTGGCCATTGAAATGAACCTTGGAAAGTTCTAAAGCACTTGTAAAACGGGAAAATTTATAATTTCACCCCAGGAAAGCAATTACAGTTTTTAAAGTGAAACTACTTAATTTTTTGTTGATAACATGGTAATTCTAAGCCGGCTGTCTGCGGTGAGCTAGACTGTGGCAATTGGCATTTTTCTATATTTTACTTGCTTAACGAAACTGTAATTGACCTTCGAGGACTACACGACTTGAATTACCTAACACGGAGTAGGTCTAAGCCGGCATTCTGCGGCAAGCCCCCCCCCCCCCTCTCCATAGCTAATACAACAAAATTGTAACCAGTAAACACCTCCAGGGTACGTTAGGTTGGTATTTTTAGGGGTGTTTACTGGTTACAATTTTGCCGTATTAGCTATGGCTTGCCACGGAATGCCGGCTTAGACCTATTCCGTGCTAGGTAATTAAAGTTGTGTAGTCTTCAAAGGTCAATTGCAGTTTAGTCACAACTGGTCGACAGAATATTACTTTAATTTCTTGTAAAGCAAGTAAAATAACATAGGAACACATCAATTGCCAGCTCACCATGGACAGCCGGCTTAGAATTACCGATAAAATTGTTCATATGTTCTATCTCATATTGAGCAGAATTATAAATTACCTTAATCTTAATAGCATTTTCTAATCTGGTGTGTGCACATGCTGCCTGGAAGGACCCACCACACATTTTGTCATACAAGTGTAAAAACTTTTAAGAGAATCATACATTTGTTACTCCATGTTGCCAAATTTGCTCTTTAGCATTCAAAATGTTGTCCTTTTATCAACTGGGATGTTATTTTACAATCTGGAGGCTGCAAAGTTGAAGGCTTCATAACCAGCTTTCAAAGTGAACCACAGCTTGGAAAACCTAAATGACTACAGTAGTGGGTCTTTACACCTTGTTGGCTGTATTAGCCAGTGTAGAGCAACTCTCTAAATACTTTGGACATTGCCTAGTGTTGTTATTTGCAAATCACAAGTTTTTTTTTAATAGAACAATCTTCGAGATTACTTTTAAAAGTAATATTTGAGATATCTGGTAGTCTTTGCAACACTGAGGACAAGGCTGTCACTACTTTCCATCACCTTTCAACCTCATTCAGTCTCTCCCCTCCCCTCTTGTTCTTTTGTATTTTAGCATATACTTGTGGGATTTAAATGCAGTTAGGATAGGTTAAGCTTGCTATCTCCATTTATGAGCTATAACTGTGAACTTTGTAATCCAAGAGTTTTAAGTATTTTCACTGTTTCTTGTTTACAGGCTTGGTTGGTTGATAGTTCACACAGGATTTTCTAGTGTTGAGCTATTTTTTTTTTTCTGTGCTCGGTAAATCTTTAATTTTAGTTGAGAGAAATTCACTTGCCAAAGTGAGTGTTTTTAATGTACACTGCCAAATGAAAATAGTTAATGCATACTGTTATTTTAGCATTACAGTAGTTATAAATATGTTATGTATTTAGTTCATTATGTATGTACAGTTGGGTGGAAGCTGGGATGGGAACCAGTTCAAAAGCCACATTGTATTTGCTTTAAATATGTCCTGCATTATCAATAAAGCAGTTTGATACCAGCATGCAAAATTAGCTGCTTGCTTTGTCACATTTTGTATTAGTCTAGCACTTCTTCACTGTAATTTTGATAACCCAGGTTTTGTCCAATTGGTCTCGAGTCTTTGTTTATTCCTTTCCAACAAAGCTGTGGCCATCCACTTTAACATATCTGCATCCAGTTTGTGAAAGAACTTTCCTTAACAATTCCAAGCATTCTTTTAATTTTCCCTCCATGAGTATCTTATCAAGGGTTGGAATTTTGCTTCTTGAATAAAAGAAAACTTTAATATGGTTCAGTGCGAGACACTAAATTACCAAGCACAGTCAGGTTTTGAACTTTGGATTATTGGTCCAAAAAAAAAAAAACAGGCTTTTCATCTTGAGCTGAATTCACTCTTGTTGCAGCAGTCACACGATCCATCAATCTTGAAATGTCAAAGGACTGCCGTTCTTTTCACGTTGAAAATATTTGAACATATAGGAGATTCCTTTGTCAAGGTGCTCGAAAGTGCATTGATGGGACTGTCCATTGTCTTGTAGGGCTGGGTTAAGAATATATGAAATTATAGACTTTAAACCATACAGTACTTATTGGCAGTGCTCTGCAAAAACCATGCTGCATTTATAATAAGTTATTTGTTATCTCTTGTAATATAGTGGACAGCTTTTATTTGAAAAATAGTAAATTTGAGGTCAGATCCATAGGGGAATACTTTAAGAAATCCTTATTCAGTAAAATTTATATACTTTGAATTTTCTCTAGTTAACATCACTTTATTAATCTTTAAGTTTACTTTGCCTCTTGATTTTGGCTACCCTATAGATAAGTTGTAAAACAAAAACCTTAAAATTTTTCTGTAATAAGAGCAAATTTGAAGTTTTATTTTTACCTTTGGTATAAGTTTCAATTAATTTTTTGTTTGTATTTGTGAAGCATTTAATGCTCTTAAATATGCACACAGAATGCGTACTTTTGACATTAATCTTGGAATTGATCATATACTGTACTAATTTTCCAGTATTTCCAATGTGTCATTCAGTTTTGTTGAATTTTGTCCAAAATTAGGAAGTTGTAGAATGTATTTAGTGGGCTGTTGCCTAATGTATTTAGTGGGCTGTTGCCTAGAAAGAGTTGAAAAGGAAGATAACGGAAAAGGAAATTTTTATAATGTCATGTATTCAGTTGTTTTGCCTATATGTAAATCACTGATAAATTAAATGTAGCGGGTTTAACACAGTGGACATAATTTAAGTGTTTTTAGAATTTTAGTTTGTTGAAGTTATTAAAAAGTGAATTTATTATTTCAGGTTTACACCAGTATCTTGCTAAAAGATATTACAAGATTAGAAACATGGCGGACAAGGCCACAATACCAAATCACACTTCTCCTGTTAAATCTTTGTTAAACAACCAAGTAGTGAAGTAAGTATGGTATATTGAATCTTGTTATTCATATTTTCTTTTATTAACTTTAAAGACATTGTAGGGAGTTTTTTTTTTTTTTTTTTTTTTTTTTTTTGCTTGTATAGAATGACTCAAGTTGTTAATCTAGTTTTTCATGTCAGTCATTCTATAATTAACCCTTTTGCTTACCAATGACTTGTATAGATGTCATCTAAATTTAAGTCCTTTGATTTTTGATGTCATCAAACTTAAAAGAAAAAAAAAGAAAAAATGTGCAATCCAAGAGACAAGATGAGGATCAATTTTAGCAGTTATTGTTTATGAATAGTTTTAGGTTCTGTAATTTCAATATTTTTTTTTAGAATTTTTCATCTGTATACATATATGTATTTTTGTTGTATACAGTAGTCTTAATTTGTATTCTATAATTAGTTTTTATTTTTTCTGAGTAAGAGGAAATATGTTTTTGTTCTTTTGTAACGTATGTTTGTTTCGTATAGTTTTAGATTTTTATAGTAATGTATGTTTCTGTATGGTTTTAGTTTTTTATAAAGTTCATTTTCTTAGCTCTTAATTGAGTGCTACTTATTTTATGGAAAACTATGATGCTACATTGTGATTCATTTTTTCATATTTTCCAGTATGATTACAACTTTTGCATTGCAATAAGTAGGTAATTTATCTGGATGTAGTATGGATAACAAATTAAGACTAAACATTTTAGGGGGGATTGCGAAATTTTTTCCATATCTTGTGAATTTCACCTACATAAACTTATTTTGGGGACCTTTTTTTATGCCATTGTATAGGGCAATCATTAAGCTGCCAAATGAAATAAAATTTAGCAGTGTACCTTGAAAATTGTTGGAACTAAGTATCTTGGAACGAAGAAAGGTAGTTGTTTGCTTGTATCGTGTTGGGGACTTAACTTTTCTTATAGAAAAAAATTGCTGTTATCTTTTCATAAATTCTCATTTTCTTGCTGTAATTAAAATTTTTTGCATTACAATAATTATGAAATTTATCTGGTTGAGCTATGTGTGGATAAAATATAACTCAAAAAGCCTTTTTGGGGGGCAGGGGTGACTGGAAAATTTTCGCATCGTAATTTCTACTCTAGTCCACTTAAATGAAAGTTATTTTTCGGGGGATGGAGGCTATGCCATTGTATGGAAAAATCATTCAGCTGGAAAATGAAACTGTGCAGTCTACTCTGAAAATTGTCGGAGTTACATGTCTTTGAACAAAAATAGTTTAAAATTTTGAATGCCTACTGCTTGAGTCATTGCCACGTACCACTGACGTAATTGTTTATATGGGTCATAAGTGAAAGTGTTCAAGTATGTGTAAACTTTTCCAGGATCTAAATTTTAATATATTGGTTATTAGTGGTAGTTGATTCAGTCTTAATGAGTTTAATATCTTCATGTGGTTTTAATATGTCAGCATTTCTGCTTTATTTTGACATTTTTCTGTAGGGTAAAATATTTACCAGCTTGATTCCATGTAGACTGGTAGAGTATGTGTTAGGAAATTAGATAATGTGTAGGTAAGAATTTTAAATATTTTTTTTATACCCATGTCAGTGAATATTTTTTTAATCCATGCCAATGGCCATTTTATTTTAAGTACTATTTGTATAGTAGTATTAGGTGAGAGTTTGAAGTACAATAGTGTGTTAAGTAGTTCCTGTGAAATTTCTAGAAATATTTGTTGTATGGAAAGGTGTGTTAATGCTAGTCTTCAGGACTTTTCTCATTACTTTACACTTTTTTAAAATGTTGATAGACAAAATAGGTATGACTAACTGATATACTAAATTTGTTGCTGCAGTGTTAATTTTGTCTTCAATTTCAGAGCGGTAGATGACAAATCTTGGAAAGCACAGATTCCAATCCCTCCAAGAGATAGAAGGAAACGAACGTCTGATGTAACAGACACAAAAGGCAATGAGTTTGAAGATTTCTGTTTGAAACGAGACCTGCTCATGGGTATATTTGAGAAGGGATGGGAACGCCCATCACCTATCCAGGAGGCATCCATACCTGTAGCATTAAGTGGGAGAGATATCCTAGCACGTGCCAAAAATGGCACTGGTAAGACTGGGGCATACTCTATTCCTCTCCTAGAACAGGTAAGACTGCTGTTAGTTCAAGTAAGGACCCAGTTACTTAGCTAAATAATTTAGCTTAGACGAACTCGTTTTTTAGTACCTAAATTAAAAACCACCAACTAAATGGTATGGTCTGGACCAGTGTGAAGTGAAGTTGCCCAATATTGTCCCTGTTTGATTTGATAATCACCAATAGTTTATAATTTTAGATATAATAACCACTGAAGGTTGGTTGAGATAGTGTAATTTACTAAATGTATTCATGGCCCATTTATATCCACTGTAATAGTTTTGTTTGATTTTTTCAGATAGACCCTTCTCAAAACCACATTCAGGCCATGGTTATTGTGCCTACAAGAGAATTGGCACTGCAGACTAGTCATATTTGTAATGAGTTAGCAAAGCATCTAGGTGTTAAGGTCATGGTTACAACGGGAGGCACCAATTTAAAGGTGAGGTCTTCAACTATACTGAAATGGGTGTCAGTACTTTAATGTTTTGCCATATTCTAATAGTAAAGTGAAACTGATCTGGCGCCTTTGTAAAGAAGTGTTGTAAAAAAAATTTTTCTTGTGACATATTTTATTGTAGCAACTGAGGTTGACAAAATATATGCCAAATGAAGTTTATGCTTTTAGACTAATAACATGTAAGATACTATGTTAGTGCTAAAATACTAAAAACTTTGTTCAAGAATGGTTGCTAATTATCATTAGCTGACTGATAATGAAAAGATAAATTTAATATAGCTGGACTGTCATTTCAGAAAAGGCTTTGGCCAAAAGTCATATCTGAGATGATATAAAACTATTTGGGAATATTACAGTGAGCCAGTGATTGAATTTGGTGGACCTGTTTTATGAAACCTTGCAAGTGATTTAAATCTTACCAACTTCAGATACAGTTGTGAATCAAAGTAAAATTTGAGATTTCCTATAACAAGCTGTTTAAAAAGAAAAAAAAAAGCAGCACTGTAACTTAATCATTTTTGGATGAAACTTTATAATAGCTTACAAGTACATTGACAATAGTGGCTCAGCTATATTTTATGTATCTGCCAAGGACAAGCAGGAAGATAATTATCCTTTAAAATGTTAGTTTTACAAAACTATGGTATTTTAAGTGCTTTTAATGTTTTATAGCCAAATCAAATTATTTGTTTGCACATCAGGTGTATAATGGCTTTGTTTTTAAATTTGACTTCAGGATGATATCATGAGAATTTATGAAACTGTTCATGCTGTAATTGCTACTCCTGGAAGGATCTTGGATCTCATGGAGAAGAAGGTGGCTACTGTTGATAAGTGCAGAATGTTGGTTTTAGATGAGGTAAGCATAATGGCTGTCTTGTAGTATTTTCAGAACTTGAAAAACTGCTGTTATTGATGATTGGAAATGGAAAAATTGAAGTAAACTTTTAAAATTTAAGTGATGAAATGATTAGAAAGTGATAAAATTATTTTGGTTTTTCCAGGCTGATAAATTGCTATCACAAGATTTCAAAGGAATGCTAGACAGAGTGATCTCATATTTGCCATCAGAAAGACAAATTTTATTGTATTCTGCCACTTTTCCTCTGACTGTGGAACAGTTCATGAAGAAGCATTTAAGGTATGCTGTAATATGCTCTAATTAGGAAATTTTAAGTACTTTTATGGAAGTAGTGTGTATTATGAAGGTATTAACTTGAGTTCATATTTAATGCCAAATTAGTTACCAAAGTAGGGTTAAGGACCTTTTTGCTACTTTGATTAGCTTATTTTTTCAACTTCAGATTCAGAGCAGCTATCAAAATTTAGGTTACAGGTTCTTTGTGGCACTTTTGTAAGATCTTGATCAAAATAGGATTTTAAATGTTTCCTGATTGCAATTGAGTTAGGATTTTGAATGTTGATTGATTGCAACTTTCTCAACAGATCTCCTTATGAAATAAATTTGATGGATGAATTGACATTGAAAGGAGTAACACAGTACTATGCCTTCGTTCAGGAACGTCAGAAGGTCCATTGTTTAAATACTTTGTTTTCAAAGGTAAGTGAATGTTTCATGGCCAAGACTACAACACTGCTAGTATTCTAGTATGGTTTGATTTAGGTTCTGCATGTTGGGTAGGGTGTCCGATTTGTATGCCTGGTCCAGTTAGTACACATTTTTAGTAAAAAAAAAGCTTATCAGTAAAAGCTTCTGTAGTTATGGTATTATATCTACTCCAAATAATAACTGGTAACAATGTTACCAAGCTGCAACCCCTATCATTCCTTTTTACCATACCTCCGTTCATATTATTTTCTTCCATCTTGTTTTCCACCCTCTCCTAACAATTGTTTCAACATTTTCATCACTGACTGACCTCATAGGTGTAGAGCTTCTCCTTTGGCATAAATTTTATATTCCAAATCTTTATGGTAATGGGTTAATGTGGCTTTTCTTAGAAACGTTCACTTCAGGGTGTGACATCCCGGCCTGCACGAGTTATGGTAGAAGAGAGACTTTAGCCTTGGCAGGAAAGGTATTTAGGAAACCACCACTCTGAATTCAAACCAGTGGCAGGCATTCATCATTTTTTCATTCACTTTCCTATTTTTTCGAAAAGTGAGTAGGACTGGCTGATGGGAAAGTAAAAGTTGCTTGGTGGATTATCAGAAAACTACCACCTTTACCTAATCTATTCCCACTGAGTGTTTTATTTCTAAATCCATTCTGACTGTCCTCCCCAGTTGTGGCAAACCTGGTGGATTTAATTTGCCTTACAAGGTGTGCCGGCCCCAACTCGTCGACCGCTTCTGGTGCTTTTTTCAATGACATGGACCTGTTTATTTATACTTTCAACAGAATTTTTGTAAATGTATAGTAAATACTGTTGTTAGTGATGGCACTGTTGTTTTTCTGTTGATTTTTGCAGTGTTACTGTTCTTATGAGTCTTTGTTAATTTTGAGTGTTAATTTTAATTCTTTTGGGAGACATTGAGGTGAACCCTGGGCCTGTTACTGATTACAGTAATAAAAATTGCAGAGTACTTGACTCAAATATTGGGGCTAAAGGTCAAATTTCTTGATCTTCAGAGTTGTGCCTGTAACTACAATTCGATGTTTTTATCCGAGACTTGTAAGTAGTAAGTCAAAGGTGAGTTTCAGATTCCAGAGTTTGATGGCCGAGACTTTATCGTAACATCCCACATGCAAAAAAATGGCTGTTTCTCATCGGAAAATTTGGAGTGTAGTTAAAAGTTTTCAGTAAGTTCTACAATCTATGCATATTTGCCGTTTACCTCAATCCAAATATTGATGAATCTATGTATGACTAATTCTTGGAGAGGATTAGTATGGCTCAGTCACAGGATTCAAAAGCTAAACGGTTTTTTTGCGGAGACTGTAATGCAAAGCACAGTGGTGAAATTCAAATTCGACAGATCAACATGGCCAGTCTGCTCCTGAGTTGCGTATCCTGTGATTTTGCCCAGCTAATGGAGGAACCCAACCACATTTCTGGTAATAGATTAGGTCTCATATTTACAGGTGTTCCAGCTATTAAGTACTTATCAAGGTCTTCGAATATATAGGCACTTTTGATCATTGTGCCATCGTGTTGAAAATTCATCAGTGTTTTCCTAATCCCTTTCATTGGAAAAATGGGTTGGCTAAATCCAGAGCCAATTGGGATTGCATTATGTAAGCTTGTAAGCCACTTGATATTTCAGATGCTATATTAGATCTTGAACCCAAGAAGTATAGTTAGGTGAAATGCTGATGGCTATTCTAATAAGATATATCCTTAGAAAGGTCGTCATGGTTTAATAATAAATGTAGATGAGCCTACCATGACAGACCAAATTCAGTGAGTGGAGACGAAATTGTTCAGATTAAAATTACACTTATTTTTGTAGTCTTGTCGTGCTGCGAATAGAACTTGCCATACATCTGAGAAAATTACAATAATTCCTTCAAGAGGAAACTTGAAAGAATTACTCTGCCTCATCTGTGGTGAACCAAATAGGCATGATCTAACTTTGGGTCAGGGTTGTCTTCCAGTGCCCCACTACTAATAGATGATGGTAGATTGGTTACTGGCCCTAGGGAAAAGGCTGAGCAGCTTAGAGCTTTTGAAGCTAAGCATTCGGCTGAGGATGTCCCTCTCTCTGATACTTATCCTGAACCTATTCTTACAAAATTTACATTTTGGCTCCAAGGATGTTAAGAAAATTATGGATAATCTTGATAGCTGGGGTGGAGAAGAACCTGATGGTTTCTTCCCTTCATTTTTTAAGAAAGTTTCTAGTATGTTGTCTAAGATAAGTTGATTCTATAGATTGTTGACGTATCTGCGGACGAGTGCAAGATCAATAATGCAGTGCCTGTTCCAAAGAGTGGCATATCTGCAGACTGCAGTAGCTACAGGCCAATTTCTATTCTCCCTGTGCTCTTCAGAGTTGCTGAAAACATTTTTAAGCCACTATGTATGTAGAATCTAAAGGATTGTTAGTTGATAGTTTGCATCTAGGAAGAAGTTGGGTACCTGCGATGCAGTTTTAGACTTGACCTACCATTTGCAAGGGAACCTTGATAGGGGTATTGAGTGCAGAGTAATTCAAATGGATTTTTGTGTTGCTTTCAGTGTAGTAAATCACAAGGCACTTTTTTTTTCTATAAACTTCAGAATCTTGGAGTTGGTGGATGTGTTTCAGGATCACTTCAAGATTTCCTTACCGGTAGGCAGCAGTGAGTTGCTGTGGATGGGATCTTCAGTGTACAAAGATGTATTATGTCTGGAGTTCTGCAGGGTATTGTTCTTGCTCCACTGTTATTTTAAGTGTATAAAAGTGATATGGTTGGTGGCCTGGAAAACAAAATTGTTAGATATGCCCATAATGCAATGTATGTGTTTGTTTCTCTCTCCAATTACGAGAAATGAAGCTGGCCTCAGTGACTGGTGCAGTAGAGGTATGAGGCTGAACTCAAGAGAAAAAAAAAAAAAACTGCAGATTTTGTACAGATTTCCCACCCCATCTTCCCCTTCAGGTGGATGGAACTTTGCTGAATGAGTCTGAAGTTTTAACTATTCTAGGTGTAACTTTTGACTCTCATATTACTTTCGAGAGTCATCTGATGAAAGTTTCGGCAAATGCTGCACGAAAGTTGGGTATTGATCATAAGGCCTCATATGTTTATAACTGATAAAATCAGTGCAACCTGTTTTAGGTTGTTTGTGCTTCATTTACTAGAAAACTGTCTGCTTCTGCCGGATATTTATCCCTTTTAGATAGTGGATTGTGGTGGTAGGTTTGTTTCCTAATAGTAGCAGTTATGACTTTGACCATTCATCACTTGAGTTGTACTTCAACAGAGATCTGTCACATTCACAATTGATTCCAGACCCCCCCCTTTACCTGCCGAGAGCAACTAGATACACTGAGCATTAACACCAATGTGCACTAAATGTGCCTCGCTGTTATTACTTCACAGTTCCAGAGGTCCTTTATTCCTCACACCATCGGACTGTAGAACTGCCTCCCACAGGATGTCGTGCAATTGGAACTTCAGAAGTTCAAGCAAAAGTGCTTCCTGGCATTTTAACCCTTAAACGCCAACTGGACGTATCGTAAGTCGACTAAAATTGTCTGTCGGGTAACGAGTGGACGTACCGTACGTCGACTACAAAAAATTTCAACCTTTGGTCAACTTTGACTCTACCGAAATGGTTGAAAAATGCAATCGTAAGCTAAAACTCTTACATTCTAGTAATAGTCAATCACTTAGCTTCATTTTGCAACAAATTGGAAGTCTAGCACAATATTTTGATTTACGGTGAATTTTTAAAAAAATTTTTCCTTACGTCCGCGCAGTAACTCGGCCGAAACTTTCAGAAATTCTTTCGTCATTTTGTCGTAATTTTCGCACCGTTTTATATCAGGCGTTACATAAAGTTTTATATATGAAAATGTGTGCAATTTCATTTAGAATACAACAAGAAATAATTCATGGTTGTAGCTTTTATCAGTTTTGAAATATTTTCATATAAATCACGATGTGCCAAAATTTCAACCTTCGGTCAACTTTGACTCGACCGAAATGGTTGAAAAATGCAATTGTAAGCTAAAACTCTTACATTCTAGTAATATTCAATCATTTACCTTCATTTTGCAACAAACGTGAAGTCTCTAGCACAATACTTCGATTTATGGTGAATTTTTGAAAAAAACATTTTCCTTACGTCCGCATAACTCTGCCGATCATCTTGGAAATTCTTTCATCACTTTGTCGTAATGTTTGCACTGTTTTATATTAGTCGTTACATAAAGTTTTATATATGAAAATGTGCGCAATTTCATGTAGAATACAACAAAAAATAACTCATGGTTGTAGCTTTTATCAATTTTGAAATATTTTCATATAAATCACGATAAAAAGAAAAAATTCGACCTTTGGTCAACTTTAACTCGACCGAAATGGTCGAAAATTGCAATTGTAAGCCAAAACACTTACATTCTAGTAATACTCAAACAATTACCTTCATTTTGCAACAAACTGAAAGTCTCTAGCACAATATTTCGATTTATGGTGAATTTTTGGAAAAAAACTTTTTACGTCCGCACGTTACGAATTCATGTATCATTTTGTGATATTTTCTCTGTGTTGCTTTGATTGTTTTACAATTTATATACCAAAATCATCGCAATTTAGGGTACAATACAAAGAAAAAAAAATAACTCATTAGCTTTAACCGTTTTGCTCACAGCACGATTTGTATACAATTATATATGAAATTTTTTTTTGCGCTGTCATATATTTCAATATTTATATATATTTTTGTTCATTTCTGATGGTTGCATACTAAACTTCAGGCAATGACAAAAAAAAGGAGCCAAAAAAGAACTCTTAATCTTAAAAACTAAGTGTGCTGTGATTTAAAAAAAAAAAAAAAAAAAATTCCGCTTCGGCGCTAACTCCCGAACGCCGCCGGCATACGGCAGACACTTTTGTAAATAGAGGCTGGGCGTTTAAGGGTTAATATTTCCATATTTTTTAATTTAAATTTTTTTTTTTTTTTTTTTATAAAAAGTGGGATCACTTTATGTATTTCCCTTTACCTCTTACTTCCTAATGAACACCATATTCTCTGGAAGCTTGAATTTCAAGTCAGTGGCCCCTGTGGGCTTGTTCCATATGAATAGGTTTCATCTACTGAATAGTAATATTTTTTTTCTAACAACTTTTCTTATAGATAGATAGCTAAGGAACAGATTAAGCTCCTGAGCATATTAAATCCTGCTAAATATTACTTAGTAAGGAGGGAAGGGGTTACTTACAAGTTGGGGTATATTAAGGCACTGGGGCCAATTAGTATGTGGATTTTCAAATGGCATCCAGTAAGGACACAACCACCATAAGAGTTCAGAGGTCTGGTTAAACAAATCATTTATAACTAACTAACTATATAAGAGTGACCTTTACAGCACAAAAAATTAGTTTCTTTACATGCCTGTCAAGTATTTGTCTTTCAAACAGTCTTTAACTAGGTCCATCTTTGTAATGTATTCACTTACTATTTAGACTGTGGCTTATGAACTGTGTATGCCATGTTTTGCATACAAGTACTAATTAGGTATTGGTTGGTTGTGTACAACTTGTACTTCTTTTCAATAAAATTTTCCTCTTGCACACAGTTGCATGTATTGTGTGTCAAGTTTACAGTACTGTATGTTGATGCAAAAAATGCTCAGATCTGTAAAGGAAGAAGCACCCAAGAGCTCATTGGCCAAAAGAACTAAAATGCCATAAGCGATATAGATAAATATTTCTACACCTATGGCTATTTCTTTGGAAATTTTAATATATCCATGATGTTTTCCTAACAATTTTGATACATTCATTACTTCACCTGAAATCCTAGATTTCTTTTTCTCTTTATTAACAACATATGTCAGCTGTATTTGTTATTCAACTCTCACTTGCATGATTCATAGCTTGTCATTTCTGCCTGCCTGGGATTAACAGTAAGAGGTGCTGCAAGAAAAATAACTATAGAGAATAGTGGTCACACGTCAGTTAATAACCAGGCCCTAGGCATCTCTTTCGAGAGGCATAAGAATATATGATTATTTCACATGTTTCAGGCAAGCAGGCTCATTCAGTAAAAAATAATTCATCATGGAGCTTCTTTTAGGAGGAGGAGGAGAAAGTAATGTACATAAGACATTGCCTCCATCCTGTTTATGGAAATCAGCCTAAATCCAAGTGGTGGAGACTTCCTGCTAAACTCCATTTGGCATCGGAGTCTTGCAAAAGCAAGGAAAAACTTGTTTCGGTGGTTCATCAGTGGTTTGCATATGTTTAGATTATTTCAGAGGAACAAATGCCCAGAATGCTTTTGCAAATCCCTTCCAAAACTTCAGCTTTGATAAATTAGGAGTTTCACTTCCCCTAAACAAGGGAAAGTCTTAAAAATACTAGGAGAAAATTTGCTTTTGAGGAAGGGTCAGATCTTCAGAAAGCAACTTAACTGTGGTTTGTAATATTTTTGGAGATGGCAGGGTACCACCTTGCATGATGAGCTACCCTGAGAATAGAATTCAATAATGATAACAGAAGCTTCCATCATCTGATGAGATTAACTGGCAAAAGTAAAAAAGATAATATGAGACACTTGTATTTTTGCAGCGGGTTAAATGACTAGTTGACATCAAATTGTTCCAGGGCCGTATGTTGTATGGACTGGCTGGCATGAGTCCAACAATAACTATCACGGGCCCAACACCTTCATGAATTGAACATAATCTTGCCTAGTTCTTTTTCAACTCCTGGATCTCTGTGTTCGGACCACTTAGGGTGGGCCAGAGAGGTTAAGGAGTGGGAGCAATTACAGAATGACAGAATAACTTAGTGCGTTTTGCCTAGGTCTACAACTTGTACATTTTGCTAAGGTCCACAACTAGTAGAATATTACATCTGGATGCTGCTAATGTGGGTTAGTACTATTTAACTAGGATGTACTAATAATTATGGAAAGCTTCAACCTGCTGCAGCTCAAAAAGAACATGCTGTAGTTTCATGTCTTCAAGAAAATGAGAGATTCTGTATAGTTCCTGAAATGAAGGTCTTGTACCCGATTACAAAAACTGTAGTAGTCTTGAGAAGCCTACCGAAAGTAAAGTCATCTGTGCTAGAACTGAATATGTACCTGGGTTCTTTCCCATTAAGTTTGAAATTCTCCCTACATACATACTTCAGTGCATAGTTAAAAGCAGGAATGAGTTTACATACAGTAGCTCTTGAAGCTAATATGGTCTTTTATCATGTAAAAAATATGAAATATTTTTTTTGCGAGAACCATAAATATGGGTTATAATTGTTACACTCGGTTAGGTTGGGTGTGGATAGTATAGATTAGATTCTTTCAAGTAAATATGCTTTACTTCATAGAAATTTTGTAACTTGTCCTGAAAGTTTGAAAATAACCATGAAAATTGCACAATAAGGGTCTTCCTTTATTCTTTACATACATATATACCTTCATAACAGTGTGATTTCATATGTAAAAGTAATTCCATTATTATATTTAATATTTTTATAGTACTTCAAGTACTAAGTGGAGGATGGCATACTAATGTGGACAAGTGGAATAATTTGTATGCATTGACTTGGAACTTGTCATTTTTAGGAATATTCAGTATTACATCAATTTTGCCTGTCTACGCTCAATGCAATAATTTCTCAATACAGTGACACTAAGGCCAATGATATATGACCATACGAAGTTTGTAGCGGTCAGTAAAAGAAAAATTCACCTGTCTGTACCCTATGGTAAAATTGGTTCAGAAATCTTGAGAAAGAAGTTTTAGTATTTGGATAAGGTGGAAGAGATTTAAAGTTGTAAATTTTTTAGTAAATATTATAGAAGATTGCAAATTTACAAGTATTAGCACTAATTAGTGGTGTTAGTGGGCTTACATCATTATGATGGATGTTGAAGGTTTTGTAATGGGGTGCTAAAGGTTTAACACTAATGCTTTATGCTGATGTGACTGCGACTGTAGTTACAAAGGAACTGCAATTGAGAATAAGGATGTCATGATTATGAGAATGGAATATGGGTGACAAATAATGAAAGGAGAGGCTGCATCAACTTCTAAAGTTTGGAATATAGGTGACAAATAATGAAAGGAGAGGCTGCGTCAGCTTCTAAAGTTTGTTAGTAAACAGTTGTTTGGCAGCTGTAACTGTTAACATATTCAGAGCATATATTTAGGTAAAGATAGAGAATGTAAAACTGAGTAGAATGAGTAATTTTTTCATGAAGTGGGAGACATGTGGTAGTTGAGTGGACTAGAAAAGGTTTGTTGGTGCATTGATCACAAAATTTTAGTGATGAAGTGAAGGTAGAACACTTGGAATGCTAAAGGAAAATGTAGTAGGCTTCTCTGGAAAGTGAAAGGAAGGTGAAGTGGGTGAAAGACTTCAAGACCCTCTTTAAAGTGTTGACCTCATAAATACATTAAGGATGCTGGTTTCCTTATTTCTTGGTTATGAAATAAACATTTGAAGCTATGGAAATTATCTAAAGTAATTGCTGCCTAAAATCTAGTAATTGGCAAAGCATTGTATAGATATCAATTGTAATTTCTTTGAAAGCCACCACTGCACAGGTAGTTTTATTGTGGGTACTGGGAACAGTTAACACAACCCATGGTCAAGACCCTTGCTGGTGTAGGCATTAAAAGAAAAGCACTTTTCTAAGAAAAGTAGAGCTTTCATTCATTATTGGTAAATGTGTGGAAGTTCCCATACAAATTGAAAAATCCATTGTGACGAAAGGGCATTTTTTGTAGAAATTGGATGAAATGGTTAAAAATAAAAAGGCCTCTTTCATTATGGATATGGCAGTCTGTACTAAAGACCCATAGAAGTGATGTCTGGAGGTTGGGCACATAAGGTTGTTAATTGGCTACAGCTTGTGGTCCAGTTCTTGTTTGTATAGAAAGTAATGCACCATTAGCTGTGAAGTGCTTAAAGTTTAGAAATAGAAATAATCTGAAGTATCAAAATCTTTTTAGATATAGCTTTTAACTTTTGAGTAAAAAAAAAAAAAATTACAGGCTGTAGTGTGACAAAGCATTTTTTTAACCTGGTCAACCCTGAGTAGAGGTATTTAGCTTGGTGGTCTGGGTATCAAAGAAAGTTCTGGATAAATGTAAATATATTTTTAATGACCCATGTTGTGATACCTAAGGCTGAAAAAGGTAATTGTGGAAAAATTACCACTGAAGTTCAATAGTACTAAAGAGGGGTGAGGGAGTATGGGTTTGTAATGTCCAGATGGAGCATGTACTTACTTGTGTCACTTTGGTATTGATTCCTTGTAAAACAAATTTTTCCACTTAACTATGAGCCCTTAATTTTTATGCAAGTGCCTGAGAAAATAATGTAAGTTTTGTAATAAATATTGGTAGTAAAGTCCAGCATATGGGCACTAGCTTTTATTGGAAGTTAGGTTTGCCTTTAATTTTTTTTTTTTCTTCAAACAGTTACAGATCAACCAAAGTATAATCTTCTGCAATTCAACGCAGCGTGTGGAATTACTAGCCAAGAAGATCACAGAATTGGGTTACTCTTGTTATTATATTCATGCTAAAATGGCACAGGCACATCGTAACCGCGTCTTCCACGATTTCCGTGCGGGACTCTGCAGGAATTTGGTTTGTTCAGGTTAGTAAGCAGTTTCTTAAAACTGGAATTATTTGTTAGTTTACATTGGATTGTCTAAAGGAAGTCTTGACTTTGAGGAAGGATTTTTTATTGGTTTTAATAGCATCATTTAAGTGTTCATTTATGCAGCAGTTTTGTTTCATTTATGCACCAGTTTTGTTTTAGGATAAGTAAAGTACAAACTTGCTACTGGAAATGAGAATTTTGTTAATCTTAATATTTAAGCAATTTATGTAGGTGGGATAATTTTTCACTAAAGCAAATTTAACATGTATTGTCACAGTGAACGATATAGTGAAAGGGAACTGTAAAACCATTATGCAGGTGTCTGTTAAATTGAATCTTATCTAAGGTTAATATAAATTAGTGCCACAGTTTGGCGTGACAGTTGAAAGTTCTTTGAATAGTGTGTTAAGAATTACCGAAGACTTGGTACAGAATTTGTACTATAGGTTGAAATGCCTTTTTCCTTTTAAATATAACCTTGTATTCCTGCCAGACTGTGTAAAAGCACTTTGACAGCTGAATAAATTGAGGGTTAGTTTGGGTCAGAAACTTGAGATTTTTGAGTGGGTGCTTTGTCTTAGAGAACAAGGGTTGACAGTAATTTAAAGGCAATTATAGAACAAAACAGTTCCCTGTCTTATCCCAGGACGGAAGGAAAAAAGTTGTGCTAGATAGAGGGAAAGAGCTACTAGAGTAGGGAAGAGAAGGTTTGGATTTCAAATGTTGGAAATGTCTGGTGGTCTACTATTGTGTATAGATTATTGAACCATGGTAATAAGTATATACTTGAAGAGTTGTAGCTTAATGTTGGAGGGAAAGTTATCCTTTGAAACCTTGCAAGATGAATTGTTTTGACTGGTTGATCATCTTTATGCATTGCTTTTGTTATCATCTTTATGCATTGCTTTTGTTATTAATAGATCTGTACATTTTTGTTTATGCAGAACATTTTATCAACTTTTATTTTACAGATTTGTTTACAAGAGGTATTGATATCCAGGCAGTCAATGTGGTTATAAATTTTGACTTTCCAAAAATGGCTGAAACATACTTACACAGGATTGGAAGATCAGGACGGTTTGGCCACTTGGGTATTGCCATTAATCTGATAACTTACGATGATAGATTTGCCTTGCATCGGATTGAACAGGAACTAGGAACAGAAATCAAACCAATACCCAAGGTGAGATGTGTTTTATTTCAATCTCTCTCTCTCTCTCTCTCTCTCTCTCTCTCTCTCTCTCTCTCTCTTCATCATCATATTAACAACTTAACCCTTTGAGTTATGGTTACTTCAGATTTCATCTCTTGAGATTCTGTTGCCGTTGCCCATAGAAAATATTAAAAGCCTTAAATATTTTGATGGAATAGCATTGGGTTGACATGACTGTTTTGTGTTATGGTTTAGCTTGAACTCCCATGGAGGTAGGGTTGTTCAGGGAACAGTATTATAAACCAGTAAAAGGATGTGAGAAGTAAGATCAAATGATGACAATACTGTATTAGGATGTTAACAAGGGATAAAAGAAAAAGATTGGATTTTTACCCAGGGTTTTTATCCCAGATAATCCACAAGGAAGCATATACAATGATAGAGAACAAGGGTTGGCAACCTCCAGCCCTCAAGGGATTTCAGTCCAGCCCATGAACTTAACATCTGGACACTAATTACATAACATTTGTTACCTGGTTAAGACCTTAAGAGGTCCTTTTAGTACATTTGATATTATGGCCCTCCAAGACACTGCTTAGCTGTCTGGCCTGCTCTCTCCACGAGATTGCCGACCCCTGGTGGACAGTAGAACAAAAGTAAAATTTTTTGTAGTTAGAAGAAATTTTGTATGAAATTACTATAAGTTGTACTAAGTTCTAGTCACATATGCATATATGGACAGGCAGCATACTGTGCAGTCAGTGTGCGTTATGAAGCATTATAACAACTAAAGCATATTTTTTATAGTGTAGATTGCCCACATAAGTGATAAAATATGTGATAGTATAAAAATATACAGTACAACAATTGCTTGTGACACTTAATCTAGTGCAGTGCTAATAGAAATTGCATCTCTAATAAAGCTTGTGTTATGAGTATTATGTGTATTCACTGTTATGAATTTGTTTGCTAAACCATTATTTTTCTAATTTAAAAACTTTCCCATTTAGGTGATTGACCCTGCTTTGTATGTTGCTGAACATCACCTGGAGGATGACGATGAAGGAAATATCAGCAAATAACCAACTGAAGCAATTGTACGTAGTTGGAGGTATTAGCCCTGTGTATATTGAACAAGACAAACAATCAGGTAATCTTAACACTTGATAAAACATAGAGGGCAAATCTTCCAAATCACAAAAACCTGTGTATTGGAATGCATATAGAACAAATGAGCTAAAATAACAGTTTGAAACCTGACTGCTTGCATGGTTTGATGAGACTGCCATATCTCAGGTGGAATTGTATAAATATTTTAGCCTTTTTTTTTTCTGAATGGATTTTGTTTAGGCCTGAAGACAAAGAGATGGTGGTGTTCTCATTGCATTCAAAATATGACAAGACAGTTGTGAGTTGTGTTCCAGAGACGCTGCTATGGACAGCTTTAAGAGTCTCGCCATTGAGTAATTACCGTGTGGCAAGGATGCAAAACTTGACCCTGTTTAAGATGCCATTGTTAAATGTTGTATAGCCATTTAGTGACTTGTTTGGATATTGACAAGAGTTCCATTATAGTGAAGCTGTTTTGCAGTGTTTGGGGAAGAAACTAAGAGTTGGATGGCTTCAGTGCATAGATGGTTGTTTATGATGTATTGGCTTGTTACCAGAAAAGAAAGCCTTGGCAAGTGTAGTGCAAGCATCATGATGGAAAAAAACCTAAAAAAAAGCAGGACGAGACTTGGCCTGCCTCACGGAATGACTGCAGTGGTCTGGGCTTCTCATGTACAGTTAGAACGAGTGCATTGTTAACTTTTTTGGAGTATATCATGGGTTTTTTTTTTATTTTTAAATTTACTTCCTCCTGTTGTGAGGATAGGAAAAATCTCCAGTAATGTTAGTTTATTTGGGTTAAGTCCCAAACTGGTGACAATGCACACTTGTAGTTTTGTATATCTATTTTTATACAGCCAGGGCATCAGATGTCAGTGGAGCATGTAGGCTTTGAGAATGAATGAGAGAACCTTGCATTCGTTGAGATTTTGCCTTGCAAGTTGGTATACCAAATACATTTGGAAGTCTTATTTTCTCTTGTAAGATAAATATTTGAAGAAGTGAAATAGTATTTGACATGTATTTAGTTTTTAGTTTCCAGTTTTCAGCAGGCAAGTGGGTGGCATTAAAGAGCTTGTGATAATGGAAATTTTCAGAGAAAATGCCTTGAATGAACAATGATGTGGGGACATTGTTGCTGTTGCTACTGTTCTTTATTTTAAATTTTGTTATTTGCTATAGCTACTACAGAGACCACTGACACCTGGTGCCCCATTTTCCTTCTGTGAAGATCAGACTCTACATCGCAGAAATAATTCTGACTTGCATAGCAGGAAACGCATAAATCAGTGAATCAACATCTGCAAAGTTGTGTGGTGCCAGAGGTATGGACTCTGTTATTTAAGGCACCTGAGTCTGTTCTGTAAGACTTAAAAAAAAGTCTTGTGGTGATGGGTTTGATGTTCCTTTTAACAAATTTGGAAAAGTCCAGGCTCGAATGGGGTGCAGTACCTTAATTTCACATGTAGTCTGCTCTCTTAAGACTGACCATTGTGAAATTGTGGCCAATGTCCCTTGTTCGACTGAAATTGAGATACTTCTGTTATACCACTTGAGAAAGTTTAAATTGTTTTTGGGGAAAATCCTCTAGTACCTCATCCAACTTAGTATGTTTATGGCTCCATCAAAAGTCTCTTTGCTGTTTTGTTTCATTGGATGTTGGTCCTCTTACAGATAACAAGTCCGTTTTTCTACATAATTTATTGAAGCAATGGAGCAATAGTCTATACTCCATAGTTTATATGAAGTATAGTACTTTATCTTAGTGTTGAGGATGTCTGCAATCCCATTCTCAACAGGCAGCATCCTAAATCAAACTGGGTAATGGATTGTCATTTGAAAATGACTTTCCTTATCCTGGAATATCTTTTAACATTTCTCTGAAATTTGGATTGCATATAACTGGCAACCTCACATTTTTAAAGAATCCCTGTAGTGATAGCATTGATATGAAATATTGTAATGTCAAGACAGTTAACTGTGGGGATGCATTACATAGGGGCTACAAAGAACAGCTATAACAAAAGTCATAATGAAACTAAAAATAACCTGTGAGGTATGCTGTGATAAGTTGCAATGTCTCCAATCTTGGTCACTTGAAATCTGTTGCTGTTGAGACATGCAACTCTAAAATTGATCATAATTTCCATTTGAAATGTAAATTTTGAAATTGCCCCTTTTTGAGGAAGTGAAGGAATTTGCAATCTCAAGGTACACAATTTTAAAGTGTAATTATATTTGCAATATTTGAAATGTCTATTCATAAATAGCTGTTGAAAAGGGTATAATTTTTTAGACCAAAACACCGAACTGGCTTATTTTAGAATCTGTGGAAAGGAAGTACCTTTCTACAGGTTGCTTAAAGTAGGTCTTTGGGCCAAGATTGTTATTCTTGTTGATAATCAAAGTTTTTTTTTTTTTTTATAATTGGTCTGGTAAAACTATATATAAAAAGTTGTTAGAAAACTTGAGAGAGAGGTAAGAAGCTTACTCAGTGCAATAATACTCTTGAGGTAACAATAGTGGTTAGTGCTAGGTACATCTGGGGTGCCTCAAAGTATGTATTACATATGTATTTTAAAAAGCAGACCTTGTAAATTACCATCTTCATGTTATAAGTTGAAAGAAATCTCATAGAACTTTATACAATTGTTTTATATGGTATAGCATTTTGTACAGAAATATACTTGTTTTTGTACATGTACATGCACTGTTGTGTAACATTGTTCATAAACATGCATGTATGTTATATATACAGGTTTATGAATGCACAGATGTCTATATAAACACAATTGTATATCATATAAAGCACAGTATGTTAGTAAGAGGAAAGTGTGTGTGTGTGTGTAAGGAAAGGGGGTTGATTGCATATGTCTGGGTTATGCGTGGTGTGAGAGGGTACTTGAGTATGTGTAGGCATGCTTGCACCTGTGTATGTGGAAGTATATATACATGCATTGTTATGTACTGTGCATATGTATCTTTTATCTGTAAACGTGTGTGTGTGTGTGTTGTGTACATGCATATTACTTGTTTACATTTTTAATAGCATGTACAGATGACATTATTTGCATGTATGGTTATGGTGGTTCTACATTTTGTGATTGTGTGTGGAAGGTTGTGTGGGGGGATGATTACTTGGGTTAATCTCAACTGATTCTTAAGTACCTACACTACACTAGTGTATATGATGAATGCTTGTAGTATGAATGTATGCCTGTACTGTGCATATATATATATATGTATGCACTGATATGTGGAAATGTGTAAATGTGGAATGACTTTATATGAATGAATTTGATACTCATATTAATGTGTAAGTGTGACAGTCATGGTACCAGCATTTTTTGTTTCCTGTGAGTGTGTGAATTGAGAGTTTGACTATTATTTTTAAAAGGATATTTATTTTATCTGATCGGTTGCATTGCCTCCAAAATGTTTAGGTTACCAAGTTGAGAAAAGGCCGCAAGTAACTTTTCCACCATCTGGTTACATGAATTGGTGTCTTCAATTTTATGCTGAAGCCACACGAAAGTCCTGTTAATTTTTGGTAACTTTTGCTTTAACAGTGACAGAATAAAGGTAAACATTTTAATTTATGGGATGTCACAAATTTTAGGAAGGTTGTAAAGAAATGTGCTTTTAAAACTCTTGGGAAAATAACTGGCTACAAGAGGCAATTGAAGACAGGCAATGAAATAAAGAAAAATAAAAAAAAAAAACAAAAAACCTAAAATTTAAAAAATGAGAGTAGTAACTTTTTTTTTTTACTTTTTTTTTTTTTTTTTTACCTTTTGACATTTGAATTTAATTTTTGACAAATGTATAAAATATTGTTTTGGTTAGAGGTGCAAAATTCAGTTGAAAAATTTTCATAAATAATATGTTGGTATATGAAGCAATTAATTTCCCCTAAGGTATTTTGTTTACAAAGTAAAATTTTAACTCCTTTAATGGTTGTATCTGGAAAGATTTTTGAGTTGTAAACTTGATACAAAATTCATTCCTCTATTGGTATGTCAATAAACACTCTCAAAAATGTGCTAGTTCTATTTTCCTCCTGGCCAGCCCTATGAGAGCTGATAATCAGCTCAGTGGTCTGGTTAAACTATTTTAATAATAATAATTCATTATCCTCCTGTGTGTTTTATGCACAAATATATTTTAGTTGACCTCAACAAGAAGAAATTTAAAGTGATGCAAACACAAAAAGAATGGGAAGAAATGGATAGCTGTTCGTATGAGCTGCAGGTTACAAGACAGAACAGGGTATATGCCAAGTAACTTCAGTATGGTATATTGGAAAAGTAAGGGTGGGAATTGCTGTGTAGAATTCAAATAGATGATTATCAATCCCAATGCAAGGGTCTTTTGGGAAGGTTAACATTTGATTTGTTCATCATGTGATCATTAACTTCATGTGTAAAGTGGAGACCGATATCTACAAGGGAGCATGTTTGTGGCAACTTAATTCTATGGCGATAACGTCACTGGTTTCGAAAATTTTTGAGAAGTGATTACTGTTAATTGTAGCTGTGCAGTCCACACCATTCTCTGAAATCCAAAGCCCATCCACAGGACCAGATATCGGACAAAAGCGTGAAATTTGTCCGTTACCAGAATAGCTGCTTCTCTCCCCCGAAGCGTATGGAGAGTGGTTTGAATAGACACCAGATTTATCTAGGCAGAATTAAACCTTGACTTACCAGGTAGGGAAGATGTGCTGTATTCAAAGATCAAGCCTTAAGCCCGTCCACACGACCCGACTTGGTCTGTGCAGATTAAGTCTGTTGGCAGACAAAGTCGGTAGAAAAGCAAGTCTTTGGTTCAACATTATTTTATTACGAATATAGTAGTAATAATAACTAATGGTATCGTTGTACCGTGAAAATTACAAGTAGAAATTTTGCCTGGTTGAATCGGACTACACCGAAAACCATTCCAACACCAACTGTACAACCTTAACAATTGGCTAGACCTTTTAAGTACCATTGTTATTTATAGCAGTAATAATAGAATAAAATGTTTTGGCCATGGATGCCAACAGAGAAAGAAAAGTAATATAACAAAATTGACAGGAAAAATAATGTAAACTAAAAAGAAAATGGATATAAAGATAATACTTGAATGTCAAGGACATTATACATCATAATTTTATATAAATGATCTTGCATCAAAATTTTTTGGACTACGGCTTATGAAACAGACGTTACTGGTGCGTCAGAGAAATTACATAACATTTCCTTAAACAGATTTTTCTAATGTAATGCGTTAAACGTTAATTGATTAAAGGATGTTACTATAATACTTGAAAGGTCATCACTGTTCTTATGCTTTAATTTTTTCATCTTCAAAGGCCATCACTTTCCTTATTTTTATTCTTTTTCATGTATGAAATTTTTAGACAGGCCTACGACTATTATAAATTTAACTAATTGGCACTGTAACATTAACAATTACGACTCCTGTAAAGACTTGCAGGCATTATTTTAATATTTGAATGACTAGTATTTTGTATACTGTAAAGTAGTGAAACTATTTTTTTTATTTAGGTTACCTAAACTAGATACAAAGTAAATATGTATTTTCAGAGCTGCCACAATTCTGCCACTCCGCGGAATCTGTTGGGTATGTTCCGTTTCATACCTGAAAATAAAATTACAGTATAGTCTTATTGAATAAAATTTACGAAAAATAATTTAGATGACTACACACACACACACACACACACACACACACACACACACACACACACACACACACACACACACACACACACACACACACACACACACACATATATATATATTATATATATATATATATATATATATATATATATATATATATATATATATATATATTATATATATATATATATATATATATATATATATATATTATATATATATATATATATATTATATATATATATATATATATATATATATATATATATATATATATATTATATATATATATATATATATATATATATATATATATATATATATATATATATATATATATATATATATATATATATATATATATATATATATATATATATATATATATATAGATTATATTATAATTGATATATTGATAAAACGTTAGTAGGGAGATAAAGTCGCCATCATTTATTTATAAAGATGTCTAATAAACAACACAAAAATCACAACATCAGTGAAACATAAATCAGTCAATAGTCAATATAACAACAATCAAATCGTACCGAGAAAGAGGAAACAGCAAATGACTAAAATAATGTATGTAAAAAGACAGGATATAACTAAGAAAACTGACGAGTACGAGTTTGTGTGGAGAGGAAACAGCCGTCGTATGATCTATGAGGTTAATTCTGGATGCTGATCAGTAGAAAAGCTAATTTTCAGGAGGAAAGCTTTATGATACATGAGGAATGCACGGAAAGAAGAATAATTAAGAATTATTAAAAACCTTGAAATGCCAATCAGCACTCGATGACGATTAAAATTTCATCAGGGTGTTTTAAGGATAAAGAACGGTGCCAACATTACACGATGTAAACAAAACTGCAAAGAGACGTGTTTTGGTAACGTCGGTGCTTCACGCGATTAATAAGCCGAAATACTAATAATAAACTCACAATTTTAAAAGTCTTGCCTTTAGAATTTGTTATTAAAGCTTAAAACAAGATGTTGCCCAAAAATCTACGAAGAGTCAACTAAGAGGCTTAATTGTATTTTAAAATCGGGTAAGGATAAAAGAATCACCTCAACCTAGGCTATGCCAGGTCCCCTACAGCTTGGCGAAGAATAGCCTTATTATTTATCAATCTCTTTTAGGTGTAGCTTTTTCATTGAAGTTAGCTTTACGTTATGATATCCCCATAACTGGTAATGGTTTTTGTCTCGGCTTTGTATCTGAACCCTCTTCAATGTTTTGTTGAAAGTGTGTACCGAAACCCAGCATTTTTCTTCTTAACACTAATTTGGAAGGGCACTGATGCATTGTATACCACGTGAGGGCCACATTTCGGTATTTCACACGTTTCCATTTCGAAGGAGTGCTGGATGCCTTAGCGTCGTTATTCACTACCTCAATATTCACAGCATAGCCTAGCGTAGACCTAGAACTGCAGCTATGTTGGAACATTTTCTTCATTTTGTAGCCTGCACTGGAATGCATTCTACATAAGATAATGAAATTGCTGACTATGTGCTACTACGCTCTGTTGACTTTTTAGATATACCTCATCTTTTGTCAACCAATATGATTTGTACTAGGCTAGTAGGATAAGTACCTGACCCATGTGTTACCCAATTTTATTCTTGTTGTCTTGCACACTTACGCATATAGATTTTTCACTAAGGAGATTAGCGTGTTCTTACTGTATTACCAATTCTTTTATTTTAAAAGTAAATGTAAAGGAGACGGCTGCAAAGAGATATCGATTATGTATTAATATACAGTAATTCCTTGATTGGACAATAAGGAAAATGGTGTATATAGTGCAGAACAGATGAGATAATGGAAATTTAAGTGTCTTATGTGTATATTTTTACTTAAATCTCTGTGGGGTGGTACTAAACACGGTGTCCTGCAGAACTTTTGCCTTGTTTTGTACCAGCCCCCAGGGACACACATAGAAACATAAACCAAAGACGGTAAAGTTCTCATTATCTCTGCAAATTTCTCAACTTATCTCATCTCTACTTTGTTACAATAATCCCTTGATTATCCGGATTAATGAGCTAAGCCTCTATCGAGTAATGGCGAAATCCAGATAAGGGCAAATAAAAAATATACCTGTGTTTAAGGGGAAACTCTGTACCCTCCCTCACCTTATCTTGTCAATATTGTTGATACTACATAATTGTCAACAATAAATTTGCTTATAAACCACAACCATCACACTTTAAACTGAAAATTTTATGGAATAGGCAATCATCTACTTTTTCCCCCCAGTATCTGTAACAATATATACTGCATAAACAATTAAAAAAAATTACAACCCCTTCTTTTTCTCTTTCTTGTAAGTGACACACAGTTTGGTAGATAGGTACCCTACCTGTGTTTACCCACAGCCTACCATGATTTTATCACCATTAGTGTATTTTTATACAGCAATTCTATTACAGGTAGTTGTTACCATATTGTACTACTATACACAAGAAACAAAATGTGTATGTGTGAACTATTGGCCTAGGCTGGGTGTTATACTTACAGTATCCATTTGCATATGTCAGATAAGCTGTTACAGTTGTATTTAAGATAAAGGTAATGGTAATGAAATTGATATCTTACACACTGAATCCATTTATACTATTATTGTCATGTTACATCATCATCGTATTATGAAGAACTGATCGTCCGCCATATGCGTTTAAGTAGGCTAGGTTAATATTTACATTCTTAGAATTGGCTGATTCAGGCCTACTACCAAAATAATTAGGAGAATAGTTTTTTAGTTGCTAATTATTATTTTTATTTTTTACATAGACTAAATGTAAAATGGGTACACAAAAGGTTAACTAACATACTTTGTTAAAATAAAATCCATCAAAATTGCAAAACAGCTGTTTCCCAAATTGTTCGTTTATGTCATACTTGATGTTGTGTATGTCAGTTCTTTGGTAAGTGGTTAATAATTATAAGAGATGGTTAAAAATTGTTACACAAGCCATAGGTTTGAAAGCCAATGCAAGATATACGATGAAATCATGTTTGGGGATGAAATTCTAAAGGTTGCATGATACATGAGATCAAATGATACACGAGTATATAAGGCATTCTGTATATCATTTGTTTTTACTCATTTTGCCCTATCATGGAAACTGTTTGTGTAAAACAGCAGTGTTTACATCTTTAGTGCATATGGCATTTCTCTATGACGACTGTCCAAGTTCACATAACAGTGGTCACGGTCCGGTGGCTATGTCCTCCTGGCTCTTACCCCAAGAGGACAACAGGTGTGGCTGAGCTTCCAGTTGTTCAGAGACCTCCACTCAGATTCCTCCCACTGAATCATGAGTCCCTATATAAGTAAAGGACCAAGGGTTTGTATTTGTGTAGCATTTTTTAAAAGTAAAATGTATTTTTCCTAACACAAACCCGAGGTCCTTTACTCAGGTTACCCACCTCAGCCTCCCCACAATCTGTCCAAGGCCAGAAAGCAAAGTGAATGTGTGACGCCGGGCGGAGGGTAGCGTGGGTCCCCCACTGCTACCACCCAACTACCTGGCCGGTAGTTATACTACCAAACTGCCTTGTCAAGTCTTTAGCGGCCAGTTCAGTTTTTGCCGAAAGTAACCCATATAAGTAAAGGACCTCGGGTTTGTATGTTATGAAAAATACATTTTACTTTTAAAAAATGTGATTTTAAAAGCACTACTAAAATACAGAAAATTATCAGTTTATCATTTTCTGTTCTACAGTATTGGAATTAATGGTTTTTCATTTCACCACATAATATCACCGATGCTTTTATCGTATGCGTATGTGTATGTGTTTACATCTATGTGTGGCATTTCATCAATGTTGATCACTGTGTCTACATACCAGTGTGTGTGTTTGTTTGTGTTTCTTAGAGCAATATCATGTGCAGGGCATTTTCCTTGTTTGCTTTGCTTGATTTACTTTACAGTATTTCATTACAAGTTTAGTTGACTGTGATTATCACATATAACATTACACAAGAGAATATTTTATCATTGTTGATATTTCACCTCTAATTAAAAATATTTAAATTGCAAATTTGTAGATACTGGCAATATGTTGTGCTATTTATAACTCAAGCCTTGTTGCCACCAGCCATAGGGAAGGAGTGTGTGTGTGTGTGTAAGTATGTATCCTATGCACACGATTGCATTTATCTTTTGGGTTGTAAAAATAAAATATGATTCTTTTCTTCAATATTTTTGCTTTATGGCTGATGTATTTCATTACAAGTTACAGTACAGTAATGTGCATATCCTTTAATAATGTGGAAAAATCATAAATGTAAAAACAGGAAACAAAATAAACTCTAGCAAGTCAGACGTCTACCTAGCCCTCTTCACCCATCCAACACTGCATCCCCACCCCCAGGGAAACTGCTCCCCACCTTCCAAAACAGCCCTTTCTATGAGTGAGTTCCTCTACACAGCCTTATTGCCCCTCCTGTCCCATGGTGCCCAGCCATCTGACCCCCTCCCACCTGGAAAACCTGTCTAGGCCTCACCCACCCCCTCAACCCATTTTGTCTCTTCATACGTGTAAGCAGTATTACCAACATTTTCCATCAGAGAGTGGTTTTCTCAATTTTTTGAAATACTGTATACTCACAGTAAACCTGCCGTATTCACGTTCTCACGATTCGCAGACTCACGTATTTACAGATTTCTCTGTGGAACGTATCTACCCATTAGTTACGGTGTTTTTAGAGGGGTTTTAAGTATTTGTGGATTTTAGCTATTTGCGGGGGGTGGGGGGTGTGGTATGCATCCCCTGCGAATACGGGAGTTTACTGTATATATATATATGATACATCTTTGGTCCTTGGTCCCTGGTCTAGGTGTGTCAGATAATATCAAGTTCCGGATAATAAAGATCCAGATAATCAAGGGGTTACTGCTTATACACCTATTTTTATACTGTTTACTAAAAAATTATATTAATTAATGATATCTTTGCACAGCCGCCTCCTTTACATCTACCTTTAGTAACTATTCATTTAGTTCTACCAAAAGATTTCAACCTTTAATTAAATCATTAGGGTAGCCTACATGCTATGACATATTTACTGTATGTGTTGATTATGTGAATTGCTCATATTTTTTTTCTCTGCTAGGTTACTTTTTTTTTTTCAAAACCATGACATAATTACTGTATTTCTTTTAGCCAGCGTTATCTTGGTAAATATGTACAAAAATACTGTTTATTCTAAGATGGTGAAATATGGATTTTGAAAGCATGTAACATGATTATGAAGAATTTTATATTTTTTAACAGAAATGTTTGGTTAATCTGCCATAGCCTTAATATATCTAACAATAATGGAAAGCACACAGTTAGAAACTGGAGTTTCTGGGTGAGGGGAAGGAAGAAAATAAGCAAAAAAACAGGGATAAACAATAACCTAATCTTCCTAACGTAAATGTAGGGTTTGGGGTCCTGCCTAATTTGGTGAGAACCCTTAGTTTATGTTTCTTTCTGGAGTCCAAGTTTTTTTGTTAAATGTTGGGGCTGTAATGGACTAACTAAATATTCATGATAGAAATAAGTATTAAATTTATCAGATTCACATAAAAAATTATCAAAAAATCATAAGTCATAGAGCTACAGAAAACTGTTGTTGAAAACCACAAAAGAACTCACTACATGACCCTGAATAAGACATGTCATTGTACAAAGTTAAGTATACCTTAGTTTTACCAGACCACTGAGCTGATTAACAGCTCTCCCAGGGCTGGCCCGAAGGATTAGACTTATTTTATGTGGCTAAGAACCAATTGGTTACTTAGCAACGGGACCTACAGCGTATTGTGGAATCCAAACCACATTATAGTGAGAAATGAATTTCTATCACCAGAAATAAATTCCTCTCACTCTTCATCAGCCGGCTGGAGGAATTGAACTCCGGCCCATCGAGTGACAGTCCGCAGCTCTGCCGGCTCACCCAACGGAGAGCCTATGTCATTGTACAGCTTTAGGTATTGAGGAATAGATACAATTTATCAAATGCATTATGAAAGGCTGACTGTGTGGCAGAATTAGAAAGAAACCTCTTGAAGCATCTTGGCGTCACCATTGTCCATTTAATACGGTTGCTAACAAATGAAAGCATGAACAGTCTGTAATAGTAAATAAAAAAAAAATATTCCAGAACACATGATGTCCAGTAATTACAATATTATTATTAGGCAGTGCAGCAAAACAGTGCACATGTGTAACTGTGCACTTATGCTACATGTTACACCAGTTGGCACACAAAGGAAGACCTGTAGGTTGTATAGGTGTGAATGTGAGCAATAATTAAATTCTATGCTTCTTTTATAAAAAATAATTCTCTTTTGTAAAGATAGTTTTAAAACAACAAATGACCTTTGTCTCTGTTGTTACTAATTTTCAGACATTTGCTGAGAAGAGGCATGTCTGAAATTTTATGGGAACTCAGTAATTATGTGTCATTGTTGTAAATAAAAATGTGTAACAGTATATAAATAGCATTTTTTGTGTATCTTACAGGTTGTGGTCTCTTATTTTTAACTATGAAGCAGGTATAGTACGGACAATGTGAATGAAAGGCTTGAACATAGGCCACAGAATGTGGGTCACTATACAGGGTATTCCATCTAAAGTAAAATTCATGATAGCAAAAACCCAGAACTGCAAGAATGTCATTATTGCAGTAAACCTGATTAATATGTACAGTATTTCTTGTTTGACTGGTGAGTGACAAGGTCCACCTGGTCATTGAAAACAAGACATTAGGTACACCCAGACATCAAAGGGATGTATTAATTTTGTGTGGCCATTTAGACATGGGCTTAATTCCAGTACAGTCCAGGTTATATATGTCGGTTCAAGGGGCTTGACTAGGTTTGGGAGAATAGTCAGTAAAGGGTGGTTACCCAGATAAAGAGGTGTCATCGTGAAATTGACTGCAGTACTGGTGATAATTTCAAAACAATGGAGCTTGAAGTGGTTGAAAACTGCTCAAAGGTGTAAGAACACCATCTTCTAAGGCCAGTCCGTCTGGTGATGGCAACGTTGTTATTGTGTTGCTGGCACCAAATTAGCGAGCTTTTGTGAAATATTACTGATGGTCCCTTCCTGGGCATAAGAGAGAGAAAGAGGTCAGGACAGTTAAGTATGGTCTCAACCAAACCATAAACACAAAACTGAACACTGGAATGCTTATATAGACCTATTTGTGATGCAATGTATTGGGAACTTCTATTTATCACACACTGAAGGCATGTAATCGTTCACTTTGGGATATCAGGGAGGCTAATTCAAGTGTATTAAAGACAGAAGTGATGGATCTCATGAATTCTTTGGACCTTCAAAATCTTTTAGGTACCAAGAGTGTCCTTACAAAATATGACCTAACTTTGGTACTGCAGTTCCTTCTAACAGTTCAAAAGGTTGGTAATAAGTAGCAGAGGCAAGGAACAGAGATTGAACATATACTTGCATATGAACAGCACCCAGGCCCCTCTCAAATCACATGAGACCCTGAGGAGCAAGACAAATCGATGTTAGCTACATGAAATCCCCTATCCGTAGCTGATAGGGACAGTAAGGTTGTCAACAGGGAAAATCTATTATGCCACGAGTCAACTTAAACCTGTAATCAGTGCAGTGGAAATGCACTGGTAAGTTGCATGTGATACCACTGAGCTACCATGACCCTAAGGTTCTAAGGGAGCCATATTAGCCTTGGGGCAATCATTTATCTCAAAGAACTTCGCATGGAAGATAGCCTTCCTTTTTGTCTTTGTATCCTCCAGGCATGCAAGTGAATTACGCAGACTGCTGTGAGAAGTAACACATACAAAAGGTTCATGCTTGAGGGGTTAATATAGTTGAGACTATGATGTAGGCATTCTTTTCATAAAAATTAGAACCTACCAATGGTTTGTTTTAAGGCACCATCTATACATATCTCCAAAGATGCCATCTTATTCTGGTTATGGGAAGTGACTGCTATAGCATTTTTATGAGGCCCAGAGCATGATTATTTCACAATGGTTAACATGGTAGAAGCTATAGCTGTACCTGTATAAATAACCCTTATTTTAGCGTTCAACAATAAGACTGGGAGCTCCTACCAATGAGAGAGATGCCACTTATTGTTTACCACTGATTTGCTTGTTCCCATAGCGATGCAGTACGTATTTATGTTTGTTCTCCCTTGTTGGATGTTTGGTAATAAGACATTTGTATTTAAGAAATAGAAAGACTATTGTAGGTTATACTTATATGTTATTTTGAATTTGTATGTATATGTTATTTTGTTTTCAGTCTGAAAATTCAAGAGAACTTCAAAAGACAGAGATGGCCAACATGCCAACAGACTTCGGCTGAAGAATCCATGCTATCTAGTCCAAGTCATAGTACAATATAGCAGGGAGACACATCACAGTTCATTGTATATGTAAAGGCAATGGTTTTACCAAGGCCCCATTGTGTGGCCATGAAGTTTAGCATGATGCCTCACATCATGGATCTACATCAGGTATTACTTTATCAGAGCTTTTCTTGTAAGAAAAAATATGAAAATGTTCACAAAGCTGGAAGGGGGTTTTAAAGATAATGTTTAGTGTTGACTGCATGTATGGAGTTCACTCTTACCTTTTGTTTGTGCAACACCTGACAACTGCCAGTATATTTTTTTTTGTGTTCCGTTCATTTTAGTAAGTTTGTCAGGATTTGCATACTGTATATCCCTTTAAATGTCACTATTGTAGTAAATGGTCCTTAAGCTTATTTACTTTTGTAACTTTTAGGAAACTAGCTACTTTTTTCCTTTAGAATTTTTTTTTTTTTTTAGAATTTTTTCCCACTTCATGGAGGTCTTTACCATTTTCCAGTTCCTGTCAGTTGCCCCACATATAACTCAAAGTTTTTAATCTCACTTTTTTGTAAGATTCAGCAGTTTAATGATTTATCTAGGATGAACTCCAGTGGCATGTAAACTTTTATCATACACTCTGGGTATATCTTTGCCTGTGTTTTGTAATTCATTGTAACCTTCTCAGAACTAATTTATTTAAATGAGCTCTATTGAACTTTACAAAATATTACAAACGCCCTTTCATTTCAGGCAATCTTAACATCAGATATGGAAATGGTGCGCAAGCTAGCAAAAAGTGGGTTGGATCTTGGAACTCCAGTTAGGGGTACAACAGCCCTTTCTTTAACTGTTTACCATCAAAACCTAGAAGCCATGAAGATCCTTTTACAGGCAGGTGCCCCAGTTGATAGACGGAGCAAAGACCATCTGGAGAGGATTGAAACTCCTCTAATCACTTCCATTAGGTATAATCTCTTCAGCTGTTTCACTTGGATCTTTTTGATAATCTTTGTTCATGCACTGCTGCGAATCCTTATATAGTATAAACTTCTAGACATGTTTTGGAGATTAGCTGATGCAAATAGAGTAAAGAAAGACACTGCATCAGGTAAGGATATTAAAAGGCAAACACTATAGCAGATTATGTCAGTCCAACCTGCTGTCACTTTAAAATACCAATACTGTATAAGTTCACAGAGGTCTTTTAGGTAACTGGTAAGATTTTAGGATGGAAACCTCGAACAAACTTTGCATCTTTTAAAAATTAGGGCATAGGAAATGAGACAGCTATCCCTAACTTGGGCAAAGAAGCCAGCCATACAACTACTTCATAAATTGTAACCATACAACCACTTCATAAATTTTTATGATCCCTAGCCATTATATGGCTAGGGATATATAATAGTATATACTTTACCATATTTCTTGAAAAGGAATTGGCACTTTACTTTGTAATACCAACCAGTATACATTATCAATTTGGAAACTACTTAGGTTAACTGGTTAGTTATTGATAATATCAATACATAACAGGAAGGGATGGTCAAATCACTTATATATTTTCCTGAATATTTTTATGAATAAACTATTGTAGATTTTTGTCATCAGATTGAATATTATTAAAAACAAAAAAATGTTTATAAAAAAACGGGTTTTGATGTAGGCACCATGATAGACCAATTAACATAAAAGAATTCTCTTCTAGTCGGTCTAGGCCCAGTTTAAGTGCTGTTGACATGTGATGGAGTATAGGACTCAAAGTTAAGAGAGGCCCTTTTCTCTTAACTACAGCGGTTATTTACGTTCAGTCTTATGTCAGCCTGTGAGAAGAAGTCACTATGACACGTATACATATGCTGCCCATCTTGATGACGTAATCTGGTCAGACCAGGAGCCTTTATTCTCTTTGGTCTATGCAGGGTAACTATACACCCAATCCCATGCTTTTTCGTCAGAGAGAGAGTGGGTGGGTTTGAGGACTCAAAGCAGCCACCAAAAATAGGTTTTTGTACATGCAACTTACCCGTCAGATATATACTTAGCTATAGTCTCCCGGCGTTCCCGACAGAAATTCAAATTTCGGCACACGCGACAGGTAGGTCAGGTGATATACCATACACTGCCGCTGGGTGGCGGGAATAGAACCATTCCGTTTTCATATCAGATTTTCTCTGTCGCTGGTTCCGCAACATCTGTTGTTGGTTCCTTCTGCTTAGACTTTTCATTTTCGCTTGTTGAGGATTATTTTGACTGACCTTTGGTGCGTATTGGATCTTTGGCTTGGCATACGCTTTTGTGGACTGTTTTTGATTTCGGGCTTTGGTATTTTCTTTAAGAATGTCTGATCAGAGTGTTGCACCTGTGTTTCGGTGTGTGTGTTAGGTCTGATTGTAAGGTGAGACTACCAAAAGCCAGATCCTCATACTGTGTGTTGAGTGTAGGGAGAATGATTGCTCTATTGAGAACACGTGTGTTGAAATGAGAATCTCACTGAACTGGAATGAAGGCGTTGAACTCTTATGTACGCAAGTTGGAGAAGGACAGAGTTAGGAAGGCTTCTTCTAGGAAGCTCTAGTAGGTCTCTTTCCAAGGAGGTAGATTCAGAACTTAACACTCTTCCAGATTCTCCTGTCACTCCAGTTGTTTCCAGCTCCTTCACCCTTCGCCAGAACCTGTGGATTCGTGCGTCGAGATGGGCTGCAATGAAGGCTACGATCCATGAAGATGCAGTTGCAGATGCGCCGCTTTGGAGGAAAAGAAAGTGAGAAGTGATAGTGATGTGTGTAGTGTCCCCAGTGTAGTGGAGGGGGCGTCTGACCGGCTCGCATCGCTCCTAGGCTAGACCTCTTCCAAACTCCCAGACCCAGTGGAGGAGGAATGTTGGACAGCCACAAAGGGATGAAGAGCGCTCCAACGGTCAGGCGCCCTTCGGCAGCGCCTGTTGACGCGCCCCAGGCTGCCTTAGATCGCCGTGAAAAGGGATCTTAAAGAAGTGTTTCTCTTCTTCTGCTTCTTCTTCTCCTAAACGTGGTTGGAGTTCGCTGAAGAGTCTCGTCCTTTGAAGAGGTCTTGGAAGGCTCCTAGAGGAGACGCATTGGACTCTAGCCTGAGCGCTTCCTGAAGGTTCTCCTGTTTCTAAGAAGAGAAATCAAGATCTCCCTCCTCTTCTTCGGGTGTTCAGGAGTCCACCAAGCAGATCCTGGTAGGCCTCCCAGGCTCAACTCGCTGCTCTTGCTGGCTCTTTATCAAAGAGCTCCCTCTCGTCCCAGGAAGGATGCCTCTTCCGATCAAGTCCCAAGAGACTCTCTTCTCCCAGCAAGTCGCCTTCTGTGAAGCGTTCTTCTCCTGTTAAGCCCTCCAGCAGGCGCCCTCTCCTTCCAGGCTCTCCCTCTCCTGGTAGGCTCCTCTCCTTGCAGGCGCCTCTCCGTCCAGGCGCCCTCCTGGTAGGCGCCCTCCTTGTAGGCGCTCCTCTCCTGTTAGCGCCATCTCCTGGTAGGCGCTCCCTCTCCTTGTAGGCTTCTCCTCGGCGCTCTGCCTCCGGATAGCGCCTCCCAGGCGCGCCCTGCCATCGCCGGTCCTCCTATTGGAGAGACTTTCTCCACAGTCAACGCTTGCTGCTTCGTTCTTCGCTTGTAGAAGTTCCTCCAGCCTCCCTCTCGCCTGTTAGGCGCCTCTCCCAGCAAGGGCCTTCCGCTCGACTTCTTCTCATGTCAGGCGCCAGTCATCTTGCAGGCGCCTTCTCCGATCGCCGGTCTCCAGTGGACAAAGGCCTCTCCTTCTAGGCGCTCTTCTTCTGGCAAGTGCCCTTCTACTTCTAGATGTTCTCCTCCTCCTTCTGGCCTGAGGCGTTATCGGAGGACGAATCCCCCAAGGATATCACCATTTCCGATTACAAGAGGTTGACAGCTCTACTGGTTCAGGAGTATGGAGATTCTCCAACCTGCTTCTCCTCCTTCTCCGGTTCACTCCTCTCGAGCACCAAGGCCTCGAATCTTCCTCTTTAGTCAAGATCATCCCACGATCTCCCATGAAGAAAGCGCTTAAAGGTTTCGAGAGTGGCTGTCTTCGAAGAAGGATGCAGGCAAGACTGTCTTCTCCTTGCCTCCTCTAGGCCAAAGAGCGGGAATGTGGCACGAGACTAGGGGGCCGATGGGGTTAGCTCTCCCCCTCTTCTGCTGGCTCTGACTTTTCTTCGCTTGTGGATTCTTCCAGAAGACTCTCCTTAATTGCCAAGGCTTCTTGGGGACTTTGTGAATTAACCATTTCCTCAAGGGCCTTTCCGCGTGCTGGAAGTTTTTAACTTCATGGACTGGTCTCTAGGGGCCTTAGCCAGAGAGTCTTGAAGAGGATTCAGTCAGTATGGAGGACTCAGCAGTGTGTTGTCTTGCTTTGGACAAGGCTGTGAAGGACGGCTGATGGAGATCGCTTCCTGTTCGGCACTGGCCTGCTTAAGAAGAGGTCAGTATTCAGTGCTTTCCTCTCTAAATCGGTCTCTCTATCCAGAGGTCTTCCTCTCTTACGCTCCTTTGTCTAGCCATCTTTTCCCACAAGAGACTGTGAAGGAGGTCTCTCGCTCTTTGTCTGGAGAAGGCTCCCTCAGGACCTGCTGGCTCAGTCGCCGAAGAGGATGAGACCTACTGCTCCACCTGCTAAGAAGGAGAAGCCCTTCAGGAGCCCTTTCGAGGATCCAGGTCTATTAGAGGCGTAGACCTGAAAGAAGATCTAGACCTTCAGGACTCCTTCCAGAAGTCCAAGTGAAAAGCAAGTCCTCCAGACTCCAGTAGGTGCCAGACTTCTAGTTCGAAGCCTGGGCACAGAAGAGGGGCGGACAATGGTCCTCTCTGTTTTGAGGAAGGGGTACCTCATTCCTTCTTTTGAAACCTCCTTGACAACAACTCCGAGGGAGTTATCGCGAGATACAAGGATCCTGTGCGGAGGCAAGCCCTTCTGCTAGCCGTCGAACAAATGCTAGAAAAGGCTGCCAGAACCGTACAAGATCTTCACTCTCCGGGATTTTACAACCGGCTTTTTCTTGTGCCAAAATCTTGAGGGTGGAGACCGGTCTTGGACGGGGAGCTCCCTGAACTCGCTCGTCGTAAAGAAGAAGTACTCTATGGAGACGACATCTTCAGTTCTGTCGTCTCTTCGCCAAGGAGATTGATGGTGTCCCTGGACCTCAGGATGCTTACTTCCAACGTTCCCATCCATCCCTCTCCAGGAAGTTCCTAAGGTTCATGGTAGGACAGAACTTTTCAGTTCAGGGCTCTGTGCTGGTTTCCACAGCTCCCCAAGTGTTCACGACCATTCTCAGGAATGTAGCTCACTGGTTGCACTTGGAGGGTGAGGATTTCCTTTGTATCTCGACGACTGTCTGTTCCGGTCCACCAAGAACCGTTGTCTGGAGGACCTTTCTCGATTTCTTAAACCTGGTCCAGTTCTAGGACTTTTCTTGTAAACCTCGAGAAGTCTCAGATGATCTCAGCAGGAAATTGTCTACCTGGGGATTGGATGGATTTCTGGGTTTTCGAAAGCCGCTTCCCTCCTGGAAAGAAGGGAACGCTTGCCTTCAAAAGGTGACAGACTTTCTAGAGAAAAGACAGTTGTTCGGCGAGGGAATGGATGAGTGCTGGGACCATTTCCTCGCTGGAACAGTTCGCTTTCTAGGAAGGCTTCACCTCAGACCTCTACAGTTCTTCCTGAAAGAATCTTGGGATCGGTGTCCCAAGAGTTGTCGGATTCCTCCAGATCTCTTTTCAAGTAAAGGAACATCTGTTGGTGGTTAGACCCACAGAAGCTGGGTCTAGAATTCTCTACACCGCCGCAGCCCTCGCCTAGTGTTGTTCTCAGACGTACGGAGTGGGTTGGGGAGCGACACTAGGCTCGAAGAAGTGTCAGGCACCTGGGACACGGATCAGAGGTCCTGGCACATCAACATGAAAGCAGCTAGTAGCCATTCATCTAGTTTCTGCCCGATTCGAACTTCTGGCCATGGATCAGTAGTTCTAGTCAATTCCGACAACACCACAGCCCTGGCTTATATCAGGAAGCAGTGAGGGGATCTATCCCTCTCCCTTGTACATTGCAGCAAGGAACCTTTCTGTTGTGGCGGAGAGAAACATCGCTTTCTCTCACCAGATTTGTTCAGGGAGAAAGGAATGTGAGATGATCTGCTCAGCAGGAAAGACCAGGTTCTTCCCACGGAGTGGTCTCTTCATCAGAGGTTTGCGAAAGGCTGTGGTTCCTGTGGGGAGACCTCTTATAGACCTCTTCACACCCATTGGAACAAGAGGTTGAGAACTACTGCCCCCAATCTTGGACCCCAGAGCAGCAGCAATAGACTGGCCTTCTCCTAGATTGGGACGGTCTAGACGGCTACGCTTTTCCCCCGTTCAAGATAATAGGGGAAGTAATAAGGAAGTTCGTTTTCGTCAAAGGGCACCAATCACCCTGATCGGCTCCTTTTGGCCATCCTGGGACTGGTTGACAGAGGTACTGGAATGGATGATAGACTTTCCCAGGTCTCTCCTCTCAGGAGCGATCTTCTCAAACAGCCCCATCACAGATATCAGAAGAACCTTCCGCTTTAAACCTAACTGCCTTCAGACTGTCGAAGGACTGGTTAGAGCGAAGGAATTTTCGCGCAAAAGGCCGCGAGGGCTATCGCCAGAGCCAGAAGATCTTCTACCTTGCGCCTCTACCAGTCAAGTGGGAAGTCTTTAGGAGATGGTGTCGATCTAAGAAAGTGTCCTCTTCCAGTACCTCTGTAATGGAGTTACGGATTTCCTTCTTTACCCTAAGGGAGCAGTGTAACCTGGTTTCACCATCAAGGGGTATAGGAGCATGCTGTCTTCAGTTTTTAGACACAGAGGTCTGAACATCTCTGATAATAAAGACCTTCACGACCTTATAAGGTCTTTTTGAAACTTCTAAAAACAAGTCCCTAGACCTCCCAGCTGGAATTTGGACGTGGTCCTAAAATTCTTGATGTCTGATAAGTTTGAGCCTCTCGATCTGCCTCTTTCAGGGATTTAACCAGAAAATCGTTGTTTCTTTCGCTCTTTTGCTTCTGCCAAAAGATTGAGCTAATTACAAGCTTTGGAAGGTTCTGTAGGCTTTAAGAAGGACTCTGCGATCTGCTCCCTTTCAGCCTCTCTTCTTAGCAAAGAACGAGAACCCTTCAAAACCTTGGCCTAGGAGTTTTGAGGTCAAGGGTCTCTCCGATCTTTCAGGACAGGAGCTAGAACACACACTCTGTCCAGTAAGAAGTCTTAGATTTTATATGGAGAGAAAGAAACAGCTCAGAGGTAACACTGAAAGTCTTTGGTGCTGGTCAAGGATCCTTCAAGAGCAATTTCCAAGAGCTTTTCCAGGCTTTCTTCATTAAGGATCTTATCAAGGAGGCTCATCTTTCATGCAAAGACTTAACATTTTCAGCCCTAAGAGTTAATGCTCATGAGGTGAGAGCCATAGCTACTTCTCTGGCTTTCCACAGTCTTGGTCCTCCAGTCTATTGTGGACTCGTGCTGGAGATGTAACTCAGTGTTTGCTTTCATTATTTGAGAGATGTTCGTGTTACATATGAGAAGTGCTTTCTAGGAGCTTTACGTATCCGCTGGATTCGGTGCTGGGTCAAGGAGCTGAAGCTAATCCTATTTAATCTAGTTTTTTGGTTGTTATTTTAATTATTTGTTGTGTTTTTTTATGGTGGCTGAAAGAGAGTGTTGAGGGTCTCTCTCTTTCATCTGTATTACTAACAAGGTTAGGCTTGGTCAGGTGGTTGGTTTTGGTTGTTAGCTCCTTGTAGTTTTATTACCTAGCTCTGTCATGTAAGAGGGATAGCCCCCATTGATATGATTCAGGTAGAGTGGGCTCTGTCTTGTAAGTGGGTTAATCCCCCATTGACACGATCCATAACAGGCTCTGTCATGTAAGGGTTTTTCCCCATTGATATGATCCCGGGGCTGTCAGTCTTAGGTCACTTCGCTGAAGTTTGGAGGCATGCAGACTCAGACAGTATCCATGAAGTCTTCTGCCCAATCAGGTAAGAACCATGGTTTTTGTTTATTCCTACAACATATGTTGTTTCCTCGTTTTTTTTAGTTATTAGCTGTCTCTTGCCCTCTCCAAGGGTGCCAATCAGCTAAGTATATATCTGACGGTAAGTTGTATTGTAAAAATGATATTTTTATGATAAAACAAAGTTTTGTACATACTTACCCGCAGATATATACGTTTAATGGTCCTCCCAGCCCCTCAGAGACAGGTGGAAGAGAAAATCTGATATGAAAACGGAATGGTTCTTATTCCCGCCACCCAGCGGCGGGTATGGTATATCACCTGACCTACCTGTCGCGGTGTGCCGCGAATTTGAATTTCTGTCGGGAACGCCGAGACTATAGCTACATATATCTGCCGGTATGTATATGTACAAAACTTTATTTTATCATAAAAATATCATTTTTTTCTCTATCAAAACCTGTTTTTTGATATTGTGCGGCTGTTCATCCTCAAAGGAGCTTATCAAAGAAACTGACAGGTGACAAAATGGCTTAAGCTCTCAAATTTCAATCCTAACACCCCAGAGAAAATATTTCTGGTCCAAAGCTGCCACAAATTTCAAACCTCATTCTTTATTCCAAATACCCTCTAGGTTTTTTTAACAAAGAACACGAAACTAAACACAAACTTATGTTTTTAGGATATAATTCTACAGTGACTTAGCTAAACATTCTGGGTTTGGTTGTAGTATTGTTGTACCTCTCCCAGCGATAGTCAGCATACCCACCCATCAAGAAGACCCCTGGTTTTCCACTGTAGCGCCTATGGGGTCAGGACTGACCATACCACCTACTGATACACAGTGTAGTCGAATTTGTTTGAGCTCATGGCAATATTGTTTTAAGAATGCTATCTCTGATGACCACCCTGTACATTCAGACTTCTTTGAAAGAGACTTTTCTGAAGAAAGCCAATGACGTATTTACTTTCCTAATGTCGTGACTTAGGAAAGGAGTATGGGTCTGCATTTTTAATGAGGGACACTAAAATTATTCTTAGCCCTTGTAGAGAGAGTGATTTGTTTGTGCTAGATTGTAGGAGAATCGGACCCTCTGGGATGTTTTCCGTGACCCCTAGGTAAACCTTAAGTGCTTGACCGGGCATAATGTTTTGTCTGCTAAATTGAGTTTCTTTATCTAAATAAGGGATTTCCTTTTTAAAGGGTTCTCATTCTTGCCCAGGAATGATGGGCCAGGGGACAATGATAATTGATGGTTAGCCATTTGTGTGATGCATCATCCCCGTCTGAGAGAGCCCAGTTCACTAATACGAGCTCCTGATGTTAAAGCAATCAATAAGATCGCCTTTTGCAGCATGTGATTTATGGTTGTATTTGGTCCCCTGAATTGAGGGGTTGACAGAAGCCTAAGCATCTTATTCAGGGACCAAGTAATTGGAAGCCTTGCAGGAGCAGGTCTTTGTAGTGCAAAAGACTGGAGAAGGGAAGTAACGCTTTCTATACTAGAATCAATGGCTTACAAGGGTTCCTTGTATGCCATTATTGTTGTAACAGTGAGGCATTTATGTTCAAAAAGGTATATAAGAAAATTTAAAAGTGTTTCAACGGAGATCTCAACTGGGCTCTCAGCCTGGATATAATCTAATCATACTTTCCATACAGACTTGTATATTGTTGGACAGATGATGTCCGTAGTTTCTGCACTAGGTACTTAATGATGTTGGGCAAGTAATTTTCACGGCAGACAGTAATTAAAAAATCCACAAGTGAAGGTCTCAGCTCAGAAAGGAGGATGCATAGACAACTTTCCCTACTACTGTCTGGGATAGAAAAGCGGATGGTAATGGAATTGAGTTCTTCGCCCGTTGTTGAAGTACTAGGAACCAGTGCTTGTTTGGCCAATTTGGGGCTATTAAGTAAAAGGTTCCTTTGAAGGTTAGAAGCTTGTCCAAAACCTTCGAAATCTGGGACAGTGGAGGAAAAAGGCATATCATCTTCTGTTTGCTCCAATCTTGTGGGAATGCATCTCTTGCTATTACTTGATTGTCCAAGTTCGGAGACACAGATACTGGAAGTTGGTGGTTCTTGTATGTGGCAAACAGGTCCACTTCCGGTTGTGGAAGCATGTTGGCAATTATTTGAAAAGAGATTGTCTAACATCCATTCTGTTGAGGCTGTCGTATCTCTTGATAGAGAATCTGCTCTTACATTGAGTGACCCTGTGAGGTGAATTGCAGACAAGTGCCACTTCCTTGCTTGCGCCATCCGAAGGGTGGATAGCATTACTGTATTGAAAGGAGGTGAACATGATCCTGACCTCTTGATGCAGGACATTACAGTCATGTTGTCTAGGACCAACACAATGTGTCTCCTTCAGAGGTTTCAGTTTTCTGAGAGACAAATAGACGCCCATCAGCTCCAGGAAGTTGATATGACATTTCCTCAGAGTAGTTGACCACCTCCCTGCTGCCTCATGATCCTCCCAATGACCTCCCCAACCTGTCAAGGAGGCATCTGTATGTACAGGCAGTCCCTGGTTATTGGCGGGGGTTCTGTTCTGAGGGTGTGATGATAACCGAAAATCGCCACTAACTAAGAATTGGCGATTTTTTTTTTTTTTTTTTGGCGATTTTCGTTGCTTATCGGTGCCAAAAAGTGCCAATTTTCAGGCATTGGCACCTCTGTTAGGTATGCATCAGCACCAATACCCAATTATCGGCGCCGATAAGCAAAAATCAGTGATTTTCAGCGCCGAAAATTGCCGATTTTTGTCACTAAACAAGCACTGTAAAACGGGATCGCCATTAACCAAACCTGCCGTTAACTGGGGATTGTCTGAATTACTTGTACAGACGGAGGAGTCATGGTGACCTGTTTTGCCAGAGGCCCATTCTGAGTCCAAGGCCAGAATATCTCCCCAACTTTTTTATTCCTTTGATGAGGCTGATTGCACATCTTTTTTTCTTGCATGCAATAGCCAAAATTTGTTTACATTTTCAGTTGCAATCTGATGGTTGGATCTATCACAGATGTGAACCATAACAGGCTCATCCTATGTTCTAATTGCTGTCTGGAAACGCTGGGCTGTGCAAGGAATCTTTCGAGGTTCTTCCTTATTCTGTTTCGGGCATTGATGGGGAGAGACAATTGGCCATGAAGCATATCCCAACAAAGCCCAGCCACTGAAAATGTCTGCTGGGTGTGATGCGGGATGTTTCCCAATTTATCAGAAAACGTTTTGACTAGAGTCTATCGACTACTGCTCTTTGGTTTTGTAGGCACTCGTTTCTGGTGGGACCCCAGATTAGGGAATTGTCTAGGTAAGCTACTACCTGAATTTTCTTGCCTGAGCTCTTGGACAATTACTGCTACTAATTTTGTACAAATTCTGGGGCAATGTTTAGCCCAAAGGGCATGACTTTGAACCTGTATGTTTCCTTCCCTTTGAACCTGTGCCTTTCCTTCCCTATCTGGAAACCTAGGAAGAGGCAGAAGGGAATGGCGATAGGGATGTGCCAGTATGCGTCTTTCAGTTCTATAGAAACAATTCAGGTTCCTTGTGGAATTAGTGAAAGTACTTGGGCAACAGTAATCATCTGAAACTTTTAGCAAACTGTGTGCTAGTTCAATGTTGATAGGTTGAGGATAACCCTCTGTTTAGAGGTGAATCTACGAATGTTTCTCTAAGGATCCCTTTAAAAGGGCCTTCTGCTTGTAATCTTCCAAAGAGGGGTCTGGTTTTTAGGGGAACCCCTTTAAAGAGGGGCGGGAAGGTGAGACCATTTCCACCCTAGCCCATTGAAGATAATACTGTGTCCCCAAGGGGAGGACTTCCATTGCATGTGATAGTATAGAAGCTGACCCCTGACCATACAATTCCTTTTGGGATCCACCTCTTTCTTTGCCTTTGATAGCCATTCCAGGTGTTGCTTTTCCTTTTCCCCTGTAAATGTGTTTTTGGACACTCTGAAAGGGATATTTTTGCTGCTGTTGTCCCTTTTGAGGGAATCTTTTAGGGGTGACTGGAGACTTACATGACTCCAAGTCATAGCGGACTTATTTTGGGTTGGAAAAGGGAAATCTCGGGCTTTTTGTTTCCTGGATTCCCCTTTTCCAAGGAGAGCGTTCTATGTACAATTCTCTTGGTGGGCTTATTCGTTAAGTTGAGCCGCAACAGGCTCCTCAAAAAGGTCCTGACAGAAAGGATTAGATTGTAATAATGCAGTTACATAGGGAAGTGACAGTATTGGAGCCCTTCAATGTTTCTATCTGGGCCTTTATGTGCCACTCTAGAAAGTCATAGAGTGCTTCCCATAGGGTTCGCATAAGTGATTTGGTCACAACAGCAAAAATTGTTCAGGAAGATTCTGGAAGATTTTTGGTGGCAACTTCCAACAAGGTAGTAGAGGTCATAATACTAAGGGGGAGGATCCTGGCATGAAATTCTGCCAAGGCTGTCCCTTCTGAGATCCCTCTCATAGGGGTACCAAACTGTTTAATGACTATTTCCAGAGGGAGCCTTTTCCTTTCAAAAGGAAGGCCAAGCATTGCCCATTCCTTGGAAGAGTTTTCAGAGACCGGGATGACAGCCATTGGCTCTTGTTTTCTAGTTACTACGAAGTTCTGAAAATCTGCCTTTACATGATTAATTATTTTAAATGTAAAGGGACAGAAGGCTGGGGCTAATCTACAAGCAATTTGGGTCTTATCCACAATAGCTGTAGAGCTCCATTTTCTATTAATCTGGTAAAAGGTATCTACTATAGCTGTCAGTGCTATATTCGTGGGTAGGATAACCGTTTCTTTTAGCGGTTTCTGAATGTTTATTGAAGGTGGTACCAGGCACCATTCCGTAGTAGGAAATGCTGCTCTGTCTCTAAATTCTACATGTTCAACTTCAGTCACGGTTTTTCTCTCATTAATAAGATGCTTATTGTCAGGAGAAAAAATGCACATCGAGGCATCTCACCACTGATTATCAGTATCATAAGGGGCAGACATTGGAGCCCCTGCTATATTTTCATTTGAAGTTCTGTAGTCTAACTGGCCATTTTCTTGCTACCAGACGGAGCCCTAACATCAAACTCTACTTGTGCAGACTGCAGCCACTTTATTGTTACTGTTAAAGGTAGAGATATTCTTAAACCTTTCATGGGACTCAGTGTTTAGGACCAATCTGATTTCCTGTTTGGAATCATGTACAGCAATACAGTACCTTGATCTTACACACTTCAAGTTGCACAAATTCACAGACACGTGAACTTTTCATTGGAACGTAACTAATTGGCATACGCGATTTTTTCAGGGATGCGACGTTTGCAAAGTCCTTGAGAAACCCAGCAGAAGTGGTTATGTTTGATTTTTGAAGTAATTTATAAGTGCTCATGCTTTTATGTTTAAAATTGGTATGAAGAATTTGTATTATTTTTATTTTTGTACATAAATACTGTATGATACTAGCATACGTTACGTTGAAATATAGTAAAGTCAATCAAAATCACAAAACAGCTATCGATGTAAACATCTCTTTTATGCATATGTAACATGTACAGTATGTTTATTTGTTTTGTATACTGTAGTTTTATAGATAAACGTGACTTACTTTCGTTATTAATTATTTCATATTTTACATGCTATAATTAAAACTTTGCATTTCTATAGTAAATTTTAAAAGAATAAAATAGATTCCCCAGTCTTTTCTCCAATCCTTCGGAGCGAGGGGGGTGTTTAACCTAACTGTCAGTTATCTTTACACATTGACATATTGACTGTGAAGGGTAGAAAAATGTTGCCTCTCTCTCTCTCTCTCATCTTTTGATATCTAATATAAGAATAACTGTCTCTCTCTCTTTCCAAAGTTCTTCTCTCTCATAAATCAAGAATAATTTCTCTCTAGATATTTAAAATAAGAACAAACCCCTCTCTCTCTCTCTCTCCATAATAATTCATGAATAATTTTCACTCTTTGATATTTAACAAGTACAACCCCATCTCTTTCTTCTCTCTCTCTCTTGGTACTGTAATGAAATATGAATTATAGAACGGTATTAAGCTAACTTTTAAATGAAATTAAAGTGCTTTGGGAACGTGATTTTGTCATATTTAGGGTTTAAATTTTAGAAATAAGCATATACTGTATGTTTTAGAATTTTTAGTGACTGTACCAAACTTACACAAATCATCTCATAAGTTCAAGGTATTACTGTATAATGTCCCTTATATTTTGCCGTTCTGTGGCAAGGACATCTTTAATACAGCTGATAATTTCCTTATGGAATTCAGCAAATGTAGCAAACTGTGTATTCCTTTTTGGGGAGTTTGCGCAACCTGCGGAATCATGCATCATGTCCCTTATATGTTGCCATTCTGTAGCAAGGATGTCTTTGATACTGCTCATAATTTCCTTACGGAATTCAGCAAATGCAGGAAACTCTATCTTTTTTGGGGGAGCCTGTGCAATCTGATTGTGCCTCCGCAGCCGAACTGTAACTTCCTGGTAACCAAGGGACAGAAGTCCTGGGTGAGTTACTAATATACTTACTTTTACTAATACCCCTCAGAGAATATAGATATTTCAGCCGGGGTTAGGTGGATCTTGGTGAGATCCCCTTCGGTATCTGATAGCCACCTGGGAGATAGATTTCCTTCTGGGGAGTTTATTCCATGTACAGCTGAAAGTTGTGTCCCTGGTCCTTCTGGGTTCAGCAGGGCAGTTTCAGTTCTATATCCACTTCATGTCTGGTAATAGGGACATCTTCCCCAAGTAAGGGTTCCTTCACTTCCTCAGCGGAGTTAACCTGGGAGGAACTAGGGATAGATACTTTCGGTTTTTGGCCCAAACATAGGTCTTGTTTGGAAAAAGGGGCAAATATCTTATGCTAGAGTTCTGCCGGAAAGATATAATCCCCCCTTTCCGTACCCCTACCGAACCCTAGGACCTAGCGAGACAGCTTAAAGCGAGCTATTTCATTCTTAAAACTTGTTTGCCAGGTGCATGCTACAAATTTCAAACAGATCTGGTGGCCAATCATATTCGTCTTTGATTCTGCAAAGACTATGTTCATGGCAGGTGGTATGGGCCGTATCCACTGGTGAAAAGTGAACTGAGCAATTTGCTGCAGCACACTTTATCTGTGGGTCTTGCATAATAGTGGCCCTGTAGTGATAAAAAGCAAGTTTTTATTAGAAACTGCTCTGTACTAACTATCTATAATCATTATATAGGTAGTACACTCAAACATTAGATGTGCTAAATTTTTTGTGTCACCACTACAAATTAGGTTAATCTTGATGCAAGTATGTAACCATATTGCTGTATACTGTTAGCCCTGAAAAGTAAGTTTCTAAATATTACACACTTATGCCAACTGTATACTGTAAAACAATTTGTTTATCTAGCTTAGGCTACTGCTTTATCTAGTCTAGGCTATTACAAATCACCTTTAAGGATATAGGTTACATAAGTAGCAGTAGTAATCATTTATTTATAGCTACATAAGTAGCAGTAGTAATCATTTATTAATTTATATATAGGCAGTCCCTGGTTATTAGCAATCCGGTTTTACGGGGCTTGTCTTGCGATGAAAATCGGCAATTTTCGGCGCCGAAAATTGCTGATTTCTGCTTATCGGCGCAGATAATTGGGTATTGGCACCGATACCTGACAGAGGCACCGATAACAGAAAATTGCTGGTTTTTGATTATTGGCGATTTTCGGTTATCGTCACACTGTAGAATGGAACCCCTGCCAATAACCGGGGACTGCCTGCAAGTACTGATAGGTATTGCCGTAAAAGTAATTTCTTGAATGTTACTCCACTCAAGCTGTCTGTATACTGTAAACTAATTTGTTTGTCTAGACTACTATAAACACTTTTAAGGCTATAGGCTACATAGGAAAGTAGCAGCAGTAATCATTTATTAAATATATAACTTACCCAGTAATTACATAGCTATTAGTTTTGTTTAACCTGCAGCTTCTTCAGTGCTTTCTGAGCGCCCATTGGTGCCCGCTCCTCCACCTTCTTATCATAGTGTCCTCTTGGACAGTGTTCCTCCTTCAGTTGATCCGATCCAGAGCAGGCTAGATAACACTTTAAGTTTGCTTCAGAAAGCACTTCCAACATTTCAGACGACAGTGGACAGTGGGCACCAACGGCCTATCAGAAAGCACTGAAGGAGTGGAAGCCAAAGACAAAACTTGATGGCGAACGAGCACCAGTGGTCGCTCATCTGCAACTGGGAGCTTTGATGCTAGCTGCTGGCCTCTCGGGCGCTAATTGGAGAGGTGACGGTGCTGGACGCACAACTCCTAATGAAGGGGTTCTCTTGCGTAACGAAGAACATCTACCCGCCACAAGGGGCCTTGGCGCCAGACTACATAATTAGTTGTCACGCTTCAGTAAGACAGTTATTTAATTTGTATTAAAGATTTATTTAACTTGTATTAAACATTTTATAGGTATTTTGCTTTGTTTATATTAATTTTAATATTTTGAAATTAGTAAATTATTGTTATAGGCACTTTAGGGGTGTATGTACTTAAGAGTACAGTAACAGTTTTATGAGGGTAATGTAAGATGACTTTGGTTATTTTGGGATGAAATTTGGGGTGTATTTTTGTTTGAACTGATGTTAAATTGTTTTAGTATGATAATTCAAAGTCTGTTTTTGTTTGAACTATTAAATTAGGCAGTGAACTGTTAAAATAAGCAGTTATAAGCATTTTACAGTAGTTTAAAGGGTACAGGGTATAAATATACTGTACCTGTATTTTATAGCAAAAACACACATTCACATATATAAACACTTTTACAGCGGTGTAGGCTTAGATGCTTTAATCCGTTATCTCAGTGAGCTACTGTAATTTGTATATTTTAGCCTAGCTTATTGCTTTATCTAACCTAGGCTACTGCTAACCACTTTTAAGGATATAGGCTACACAAGAATGTAGCTGTAGTCATTAATTTATATAGTCACTACATAAATTTTGCCTTAAAAGTAAATTCTTGAATGTTATGCCACTCAAGCTAACTGTATACTGTAAACTAATTTGTTTATTTTGTCTAGCTTACAGCTTTATCTAGCTTAGGCTACTACAAACACTTTTAAGACTATAGGCTACACAAGAACATAGCCGCAGTAGTCATTAATTAAATTATATTATTACTACATAAGTTTTGTCTTAAAAGTAAATTCTTGAATGTTATGCCACTCAAGCTAATTGTTCATGTAGCCTAAATTACTATAACGCACATTTAAGGCTATAGGCTACATAAGAAAATGCTTCAATAAAAATATTTGGCCAAAGGAAAAAATTTTTAATAAGCTGGGTCCATAAAATAAGTACACTTTCAATGGCTGTTACATGAAAACGTAGAAGTTTATTGTTCCTACACGATATGCAAACCATCGATCCTTTACATTAGGAATTACAGCAGAGCTGGAAACGGCCATTGAACTTTCAAACAAGGTGGTTAGGCAGTTAAGTACTGTCTGGTAGGCAGGAGTCCCACCCACCTGGACGTAAACATTCCAATTTGCTTTTGGCTGTCGTGTGGTGCAGAAGTATGTTCTCCCCTCTCTGCCCTGATTGTCGTTGAGCTGTTTTTCCCGGTGGGGTCTTTCTTTCTTTGTTTTTTGTATATGTGTGTTTGTGATTTTAAATATGCAAACCCATGAATCTTACAAGCCTGTTTGCAAGGCCACCTTCCCCCAGCGTGTATGTCCTGGGGTTGGTGGCAAGAAATGCGGTAGTCTCCGCTCGTATTTTGAGGTTGATCCTCACGACCTCCGTTCCTCCTGCAGGGGACGTGTTTGTTCACGTGATTCTACTTGTGTTGAGTGTTGCTCTTGGTTGGCTGAGCAGTGGGTGAAGTTTGAAGGGAAGTAATGGTATTGGAGGAAGGCTGCTAAGGCATTGTCTGAGGGTTATATGCTCCTGACGATGCCCTTGGTGGCCAACCCTTCTTCCTTGTTTCTCTTTCCCAGCAAGCTTCCCCTTCTGGCTGTCTCTCCTTCGGGAGAGAACTCTCCTTCATCTTCTTCACTCGCTTCCCCAGTGTTCGACTCTCCGAGTGGCCAATGGAGAATTAGAGGAATTTATTTCTGGTGATAGAAATTCATTTCTCGTCATAATGTGGTTCGGATTCCACAATAAGCTGTAGGTCCCATTGCTAGGTAACCAGTTAGTTCTTAGCCACGTAAAATAAATCTAATCCTTCGGGCCAGCCCTAGGAGAGCTGTTAACCAGCTCAGTGGTCTGGTTAAACTAAGATATACTTAACTTTTCACTTGCTTCATTGAGCATGGAATGACAGGAGGAGCAGGCAATGAGGACGACCTCCTCTTGGGGGCCTCCCCTCACTCTGGGGGGGAAATTTTTAGGAGTCTCCCTCTGCTAACCTGACCTTTTCTCCTTCCAGTTTGGCAGTCGAGCATCTACTTGGCAAGAAGGTGACCGATTTGGATGCAGGATGCAGCTTGGCGCTCCTTGGGTCTTTCAGCCCTCCATCCCTGCAGGGCCTCTTGTCTCACCTGATGAGCGCTCTGGTGGTGACCCACGCTGCCTCTACTGTGATGATCACCATGGTGACGATGAGATAATTCGCTAAGATGCTGGTGACTGTCTCTTCATACTTCCCAGCCCAAGTGACTTCTGTCCCGGCATCCTAGCACGCGGTGCCCTTGCCTCCAGGCTTCACTGTGGCCCCTGCTGCTCCTGTGATCTCTGCTATCTGGGCTGCTGTTGCTGCTCCACCTGCCCTGGCTGTCCCGGTCGCTCCTGTTACTGGTGCTTCTGCCGCTCCTGTTGCCCTGGCTGCTCCTGTGATGTCTGCTGCTCCCTCTTGAAGGAGGGATTTGAGCACCATCCTGAAGAAGATGACGAAGAAGTCGAGGAAGAGGTCCCATAAGGTGTTGTTGTCATCATCTTCGTCCTCATCGTCTGCTACCTCCTGCCCTTCCTTTTCCGAGGCTCGTCGGCCAAAGAAGAAGAAGACTGCCTACCTCCCCCTCCAAGAAGTCCTGCCATGGGGTTTCTAAGGACTGCCTTCCTCCACGGGGGAAGCAGTGGGATCTCTTGTCGGCTCTTCCTGGCCTTTGGGCTTGGGAACCAAGTCGCTTACCTTGCCAGGGTCTTGTGTTTCGGGAGCCGTGGGTGTGCAGACTCGGTTTGCTCTCCTGTCACCAGTCCTAAGAACTCTGCTTCTAAGATCTCTAAGGAGTCTCGAGTATCCCGAACCAGTGCCGGAGAGACCTTCACCATCCCGGCTCAGGCACAGGGTGAGAGAAAGAGCCAAGACATGCAGGTGCCTCGGCTCTTCCTGCTGGCACTACCACCAGTGCTCAGCCAGGTTCCCAACTTGGTGTCTTGGTCCCAAGGGTCCAAACACCTGGAGAGACAGAGAGGAGGTCCCCTGTCCAGTTTTCTTCTCTTGAGGTCTCGGCCTTGAAGAAGACTGGGGCATGTCAAGAGGACAGTGCAAGTTCTTGCCAGCCAGCCATGCATTCGACCATGCCCAGCTCCTGATTGTGTTTGTGTGAACCTCTATGCTCTCCTCAGGACAGTGCTTCACCGAGGTGTAAGCGCTCTCCTGGACCCATGTTGCTGTCATCACTGCTGGTTGATGAATGCACGCGACCCGCCCCTCCTGCTGGTTCCGCTGGCAGGACTGGTGGGAGTGCCCGATCCTCCTCACCTGTCCCCTCAACCTCCTGGGGTTTTACCGGGAGGCGTGAAACAGACAGGAGGGACTCTGGAGAGTCCTCTCCTCAGAATTCAACTATGAAGGCCTACGTTCCTGGCTTGGTCCTCGGATCGACCCGGTCATATGCCTGAGTAGTTCAGGATGGATATAAGGGATCTGCCGAGAATCTCCCTTTGTCGGGAGAGTAGACTGTGAGGACTGCACCCTGGAAGGACTCAAGGGTCCTCTTCCTCAGGATGCGGACACTCCCGAAATACAGCGGACTTTGCAGAGATCATTGTGCTGATTTGTCAGCATAATGATCTCTGGGAAGGAGCCACGGCCTCTTCTGTGGATTGTCCTTCGCGCCTCAAAACCCTTTGGGGCCCTAATATGGAACCAAAGATTTTCGTGAGGCTGCCGAAGTCCTCGCTTGCCGAGGGGGTGCACGACCAGGTGAATAATCTTGTTTCTGGGCAGGAGAATTCGCTTCAGTTGAACCGCCACAAGCTCCTTCCCAATCCTCTTCCTTGACAGAAGTGATTTTACATGCCCTTGGAAGGGTCCTTGCTGACCAAGCAGGTTGACCTGGACCTGGTTCGTCTAGGCCCGGGTCTCTCGCTGCAGCAACTTGTTTCAGAAGGGGTCTCCCTTTTGCAGCAAGAGACAACGAGCCTGGATGCTACCACCACGGTAGCCCTCCAGGCAGTTTCCTGGCTGGATCTGTGGTCATTCACAATATCCATCATGGCTGCCTCCTCAGGTGCTATTGTTCCTGGAAAGGACTCCACCTTTGGGAGACTATGCCAGTCTGGAGGTAGAGCCATCTCCTACCTTGCCCACCAGACGGCAAATCTGTGGGCAAACCTGGTGTTGAAGAGAAGAGATGCTCTCCTGACTTAGGTCCTGAGTCGGCATTGACCCTAAGGAATGGACCGTTGCTGGGTTCTGCCTCTCTCTTCCCTAGAGAGTCGGTGGATGCTGTGGTGGACAAATGTCAGGCCGAAGACAGCAACCACCATGTCCATCAGGCAGTGGCTAAGACCTCCAGGTCTTCTCACGCCACTGCAGCTCTAGGGTCAGGCTAGCACTTCCTTGGCCCCTAAGAAGACCCAGGCTTCGAAGAGCGCCCACAGGAACACCCAACCCTCTTTTTCTGCAGGAAAGGGCGCACAGTCATACCCCTTTCAGCTTGCTTTCCAATCCGGAAAAGGGGGCAAGGGGAAGAAGAAGGGGAAACGCTAGGGGCAGCGTTCCCCTCCAGCTGCTGCCATTGGTTGGGGAGGGTTTCCAGTCAAGCCATTGGACAACATGACCGCAACATGGAGCTGAGACTTGGGTAGTTGATATTCTTTGGGATGGATATCTACTCCCCTTCAAGTCTTGGCCACCCCTCACCAACTCTCTGGTCTGTTCCTAACCTAAGTTCCTGGTTCGCCGAAGGATCTCGCACCCAGGCAAGAAGTGCAAGCCATGCTGAGCAAGGATGCTGTGGAAGTCGTGTCGAATTGGTCCCCAGGCTTTTACAGCAGTGTTTTTCTCTTAGAGAAAGCCTCAGGGGCGTTGGAGACCGGTCATAGACCTCTCTCCCTTGAACCGATTCATTTGCCAGACTCGGTTCACGATGGAGATGGCGCGTTCCGTGCTGGCCTCCATCAGGAAGAACGACTTCATGCTTACGGTGGACTTGAAGGATGCGTATTTCTAAATACCCATCCATATGTCCTGCAAGTATCTTCGCTTTAGCCTTGGGGAGACGGTGTTTCAGTTCAGGGCACTCTGTTTTGGGCTCTCGACTGCTCCTCAGGTGTTCACTTGAATGTTTACCCTGGTGTCAGCTTGGGCCCATTTGCATGAGATACGTCTGTTGAGGTATCTTGACGATTGGCTTGTCCTGGTGAGCTCCCGCTTGCAGTTATTTCAGGACAAGGATCAGCTTCTCGAGTTTTGCTGCGATGTAGGGATTGTAGTAAATCTCGAGAAGTCCGATCTCACCCCCATGCAGAGGGTAAAGTACCTGGGCATGCTGATAGATATGGTAGCAGCAAGAGCCTTCTCCTCGGACTCTTGTATCAGTAGGTTCAGGAAGGCAGCACAGCTGTTCCTGTCTTGAAGGGAGCAGCCAGCTCAGCGATGGCAAGTCCTCATCGGTCACCTGTTGTCGTTGGAGAAGCTGGTCCCATGGGCGACTTCAATTTGTTCCCTTTAGTGGAGACTGGTGGCTGGACAACGGGAACCTCTTAATAGGAGCATGCCTGCATACTCCCCCTCCGGACATGCTCCTGTTCTCAGACACATTGACTGAGGGGTGGGGCGCACACCTGGAGGAGTTGCTGACTTTGGGAGTATGGAACCGAGACGACAAACACCTTCACATCAACATCCTGGAGCTCAAGGCAGCCTTCCTGGCCCTCCAAGAATTTCAGGATTAAGTGATGGGACACTCCGTGGTGTTGATGAGCAACAACACGGTGGTGGCATATTTCAACATGCAGGGGTGTCTCGTATCCCTTCTGCTTCACCAGTTGACGATGCAGGTGCATGAGTGGGCAGTGGCTCACTCAGTAGAGCTGTTAGCCAGATACATTCCAGGCAAGAGGAATGTAGTGGCAGACACGCTCAGCCACCAGAATCAAGTGATAGGGATGGAGTGGTCCCTTCACTTGGACATCACGGAGAGGTTGTTCAGTCTGTGGGGGCGTTCAGTCATAGATCTGTTTGCCACCCGGCACAACAGAAAACTTCAGGTCTTCTGTTCAGTCGTGCCGGACCCATGGACCACTGCGTAGGACGCTTTTCACACCTGTGGGACAACCTTGACTTTTACGCCTTCCCTCCGTTTTGTCTGATTTGCATGGTGATCAGCCAAGTGTTGATCACCCTGAATCTAAGGATGATTCTGGTGGCTCCCAAATGGCCAGGCCATTGGTATCCTGACCTGCTAGCTCTGCTCTCTGAGGCACCAGGAGAGATTCCTCTCTGGCCCAACCTTCTGTGTCAACCCCACATAGAGTGGTACCACCAGGCAGTGCAGTCCCTGTGCCTTCACAGCTGGGGGTTATCCAGCATCTCTTGCGAGCGAGAGGCTTTTCACGCCATGCAGCAACAGAGATGGCTGGATACCGCAGACAATCCTCTGCAGCAGTATACCAGGGAAAGTGGGCTGTCTTCTGTGGTTGGTGTCGTAGACGGGGTCTCTCTCTGGTCAGAGCTACTATTCAGCAGGTTGCGGACTTCCTCGTCTTCCTTCTCCAAGAGAAGCTTCTCTCCGTTTCAGCTGTGGAAGGCTATAGGGCCGCACTTGGTCTAGTCTTGCTGCTGAAGGATGTAGACATCTCCTCCTCATTGCAGCATTGCTTACCAGGAAGGATCAAACAACAGTTAATAATTTTAGAAGCTTTTCCTTTGTAAATAAAGCTTTAGTTTGTTTGGCTGAGTGTATGTTTTTCTGGATGCACTAAACTATCATTCTCTTTCAATGTGGTAGGTAAGATTCATCCTAAATAATAAGAATTTTTATTATTACAATAATTATTTGGACACTTACATACTCTTACAATGTGAACCCACCCAGTCTTCCCACATCATAGTGGGTGGTCAGGAAGAATTCTGACATGAACACAAACATTCTAACATCACCTGGCAGGAAAACAGGTGATTATAGACAGTCCATGCAGGTCAGCCAAGTATTATTCTTTTGTTGATTTTGAATGCCGACTGCACTTAATGGCACGAAGATGAAAGCTAACCTTAACAGTAGGTGGGTATCCAGATACTAATAAACTTGTTCCTAAAAATCTCATTATTTGTCCCTTCACTGGGTAAGCAACTCTGGTTAAGAATGAAAGCATGTGACATGTTAGATTTGGGTGGTGTTATTAATTGTTAATCATCACTTTCTAAAAGTATTGTGATTATCTGTGGAATGTAAAACTTGTTTCAAATTTTTTATGCTTATACAGTTGAAAAAATGAAAAAGAAGTTGCTAAATTAATGGAAAAGAAAGAGTAATCAATAATAACTTGGAAAGAGTAATTAGTCAGAGTACAAAATGGAAGATTACTTTTCCCTTAAAGTTGCTTTGGCTTTTCTTCATTTTGTTATACATTATTAGATCAAACAATACCACCCAGGACATTTCACTCGAGTGACAGTATGTGTGGTGCTGCAGAACTCCTCCTTTGTAACAATTACAGTGGTGGTGGTTAACTATCAGGCTTGTTCACAGATGTAAATACATTCTCTTTACAATTGCTCAAGACCTTACCTCATACTCATCTTTTTGATAATAGTAACATAAATTACTGTGCTTTTTAATTTTTCCACAGGCTTGGGTATGAGCCAATTTTCATTGAGCTGGTGACAAGAGGAGCACGCCTTGACCTTTGTGATTTCTTTAACCAGACACCCTTGTGGTTTGCTGTTAAAGAACAGCGGCTGAGTTTTGTCCGGACACTGTTGAAAAATGGGGCTCCCATAAACTTCACAATGGCTGCAGAAAACCCACTTAATATTGCCATGCAATTCTTAGGGTACAGGGTGAGTGGCATAACATGTTTCCCATTTTGAAAAATAAATTTGTATTAAGTTCTTCCTTTAGGTGGTGCAGCCTACATTGGACTTTGCAAGATGCACTACATTGCACCAAAGGTTCTTATCAGTGTCCCATTTTCCCCATGGTTAAAATTTGCTTTGTGCATTTTTCTTATCAGCTAATTCCCTTTTGCTTCTTCACACCTAGCTTTTCACCTCCTGCAAAAATTGTAACTCGTTTGCCTTGTTAAACTACTTTAATAATAATAATAATAATAATAATAATAATAATAATAATAATAATAATAATAATAATAATAATAATAATAATAATAATAATAATAAATGTTAAAAAGAATGTATGCGTTGTGTGAATTAATCTTTTATTGAGTCTCCTTAATTTTTCCTATGGCTTGCTTCTCTTGCATGCTAGTGTTGGTCAACAGCTGGCCAATGTTCATATTTTTGGAAAGAGAATTATAAACAGCATTTATACATAAGTTTTATTCTCTTTAGAAGTGCTGGGTAATGAAAAATTGTGTGGTAAATCCATAGAGATCCTTTTGGAGTTTCTTCTGTCGTTTTTCCCAGCAGGTGGATTCTGGATACATCGTGTTTCTTTTGTAGTTTCTCTTGTCAACATGTTTCAGCCAGCCCGTTGGTCATCTTCTGGATGGGTGAGACAAATCTGGAGACAAGGGGTGTGTGTAGAGGTATATATAGGGGTCAGCGTTGCCGTCAAGGCAGCGCTGAATTCTCATTGGTTGCTAAGGGATTACTGTATCATCCCTGAGCAAAACCTCCTTTCAGACACCAATGGTTGGGTGCTGTCTTTTGTGTGAGCATTGTAGTACGTCATGGTGCGGGTAGTGGTGCCGGGAAGATTGCTGCCCACAGATGGGTGCTCCTGATTGGTTCACTCAAGGGATGCATGTGAGCGTAGCCCTTCGAGCTAATGTTGGGAGGAAACAGATCTCCTGCATGGTATTTAGACTGGGTTTCTCTCTCCTGATGTGCAGATCTTCCAGGAGGCACAGGCGGCGATGGTTGGTAGTATGGTCAATTATCTCAATATTAGGGATAATGTCACCTCTTTCCACTCTTAAGTTATGGGCAGTCCTGGCATGATTATATATGGCACACTCCTGAGTATGGCATGAGATCCTCTTGGAGAAGCGCATGGTAGTGTTACTGATGTAGGTGACGAGGTACTCTTGGACGGGGCATTTGTATCGGTAGACCACGTAAGCCTCAGTGCGTACATTAGTATGACTACCATACGCTTCTCCAAGAGGATCTCCTGCCGTGCTCAGGAATGTGCCATATATAATCACGCCAGGACTGCCCACAGCTTAAGAGTAGAAAGAGATGACATTATTCTTAACATCGAGATAACTGACCATATGACCAACCATCGCTGCTTGTGCCTCCTGGAAGCCCTACACATTGGGAGAGAGAAGCCCAGTCTAAATATCATGCATGAGACCTTCTTCTTCCCAACCTCGAAGGGTGACGTCCACCAGCATCCCTGGTGAACAAACCAATCAGGAGCATCCATCTGTGGGCAGCGATCTTCCCAGTGCCACTAAGTGCACCCCTGCATACTCCAACGCTTGCACACAAGACAGCACCCAACCATTGGTGCCTGGAGGAGCTTTTGCTCAGGGACAATAATCCCCTAGTGATCAATGAGAATTCAGTGCTGCCTTGACTGTGATGCTGGTCCCCTATATGTACGTACCTCTGCACACACCCCTTGTCTCCAGATTCATCTCACCCATCCAGAAGACGACCAACGGGCTGGTCGAAACATGTCAACAGGAAGAAACTGCAAAAGAAATACCGACGTATCCAGAATCCACCTGCTGGGAAAAGTGACAGAAGAAACTTCAAAAAGATCTGCTGCCAAGTTTACTGATTTACCGCACTATTTTTGACTACCCTGCGCTTCTACAGAGAATGAAACTGCTGTATAAATGCTGTTTATATTTCTCTTTGCCAAAATATGAACATGGTCAATTGTTGACCAACACTAGCATGCGAGAAATGCATCATAAGAAAAACTGAGGAGACCCAATATAAGATTAATTCGCATGATGCAGCCATCTTTTTTAACAAGACATGCTTAAGAGAGGGTCTACTTCCTTCCTTCCTTCCTTCCAATAATAATAATAATAATAATAATAATAATAATAATAATAATAATAATAATAATAATAATAATAATAATAATAATAATAATAATAATAATAATAATAATAATAATAATAATAATAATAATAATTGGTCTAGATAGTGGAGTGATCTTAGTGGAGAGTGATCACTGTAATATCCATAATTAGGAATAGTCAGGTTACCTTAAAAGCTTAATTTGTTGTCATGTTAGGCAAACTGAAAGATTTCACAAAAGATTTTATGTATTTCTCAGGGCCGTCGGGAAATGGCACTTGAGCTGGTAGCTGCAGGGATGCCATTAATCCATGAAGACTATAGAGGACGTTCGCCACTTTATTATGCAATGAAATATGAAGATTTTGATTTCTTCAGGTAAATAGTGTCAGATTTGGCTAATTTGCTTCAAATGATGAATTTTGGATGTAAAGTGAAGAAAATAAACAATTTTACAAAATAAGAGAACTTAACAAGTAGATATTTTATCTTTGAAAATATCCATGTGAAATATTTACAGAAAATATGTTACAGGTTATTGGTAGAAGCAGGAGTCAAACTGAAGAACTATGAATGGTTGGCTTCCAGTAACCTATCATCTGGTTGGTCACAGAATACTCACATTTTAGAGTGGATAAGAGAAGAGCTGAAGTCCCCATCTCCCCTAAAGAGGCAATGTCGTTCCTTTATTTATAAGCACCTTCGGGAAATGCACAACAGGGATGTCAGGCCATTAATCAGGGCCCTAACACTGCCCAGTTCAATCCCCCTTCCGCCTTTGATTCTCAAATATCTGTTAATGGAGAATCTTTTGGCCTCTGTGATGACATGTGTGCATGATGATGCCAGTCTGTTGTCTGCATCACCTCCTTCCTACCTCTTGTAATTTTAGATGTACTGTACACTGTTTTATTCTGTGCTATTCATACATCTGGAATTGTTTTTTGGATAAAATACAAACCATTGCCATTATAATTAGTGACTAAAAGAATTTTGAATATACAGGAAAGACAACTATTTTTGAATTAGTCAGCTGCAGCTGCCCATGGTGGGAAAATGGGCTTATTGTTCTTACCCAGATCATCAGTCATCTTCTGTCTTGAGTTCCTGAGTAATTGTGTTCCTCTTGCAAACCTTCAGATTTGCATACATATAGGTTTTACTTATTTTGTTAGAATCTTTTCAGTGGTTTTTGCTGCACCAGAATGTAAAATATTTTTAGGTATTATTGCTGTAAAGGGATTTGGGGGAGAGAGTGGCAAGTTGGAACCTAAGTTCTCCAAGAATCTCTTGTGTTGCCAGTTGCAGACTTTGGTAATGTCTAAAAGGTATTCTAGGTCCAAACCTAGATAAGAAATTAAAATCACAACTTATTACCTTTAAAATATAATAAATAAACTGTTGAACAGATGAAAATCTCCTTAGGCCAGAAAGCACTGAGCAGGTTATGATGTCTATCCTTTTCCTGACGACATCAAGCACTTGAAATCCACTTCTAGGGTATGGTACACCATTAGTTCCCCTCTGCAGTTGAAACACCTTTCCTTTTCCACTAGTTCTTGAAATTGAAGATTCAAGAAACATTTCAAACATGGATTAGATCTCCCGTGAAGACATGAGAAAATTCAGGTGAATTTTTTTGGGAAATAACTTACTGACAGTTTCCTGTCGGCCTGCCTGTCTCTTGCCTAACCTTGAAGATTTCATAGCCTCTTCCATAGTATACCATCTCATGTATGAGTTATATTTCATAGCCTCTTCCATAGTATACCATCTTGTGTATGAGTTACCTTCATCTGACAAGGGTAAGAGCATCATCATATTATTAAGGAACACCATGCCTGCTACCCTGCTAGTAATGACTAATCTCCAAAACCTTATTATTTTGAATGAATTTTACCTACTGATAAAGTTAGCTTACATCTTTGTGCCATTAGGTGCGATCAGCATTCAAAAGAAAAAAAGAATAATGCTTGGTTGACCCGGGTGAACTGTCAGTAATCACCTGTTTCCCCACCAGGTGGCATTGGAATGTTTACGTCTTTGTCAGAATTCTTCCTGCCGTGTCCTGAGCATATGGAGTGAATTGGATGTAATAATTTTGATTTTTTTCTTGTAGATTATCTGTTGTATGGTATTGTGCTGGCTTTCTGTTTTTTTGCATTATGTCATCTACAGAAGCAAAGATGAACATCAGACTTTGTAGGAGTGAGTTTTGTGTAAACCAGATATATTCGATTTTGCATGATGGTCATACGATGTGTGTTGCCTGAAGGAGCAAAGAGTGTGATTTTTCTTCTCGTGAAGAATGTAAAGAGTGGTGTAATGAGAGGATGAATAATTTTGTGAAGTATTGGAAGATGCACGAGGCTGATAGATTACAGAGACAATTCATTGGGTCCAGATAACAGAGATAATTCGTTAGGTCCAGCCATAAGCCTACTCAGTCTTTTCCATCTTCTTCTGGTGTTGCTCTTCCTCCTAATCCTCGAGATAATTCGTTAGGTCCAGCCATAAGCCTACTCAGTCTTTTCCATCTTCTTCTGGTGTTGCTCTTCCTCCTAATCCTCCATTGCCTGATAGATTTGATTCCTCTCTCACTCCCTCTGCTGTACCTTATTATGCTTCTTATATGAGTGAGGAGAAAAGGATAGGTAAAATGAGGAATATAATTTACTTCTTTCATCAATTAGACATTTGACATAGTGTATTATGAGTAAAGATTGCAGTTCCCTCCATAGTGTTTGACCTATTATGGTTTTCCCCGCTAGAGAGGTGTCGGAACCTTCGTCTGTCTGTAGCCTGCCCTCTGGACCACACTGCACTAGTAGGTCTTCTCTTCTGTCAGGGAACAGAAGTGTGTCTCGGGGCGGAGGTCTGTGCCCTTCTCCACCTCTCTTTCAACCATTTTCTGTCTGAAATTCAACTTGTTCTCTGAAGGATTTATTGGGTCGAGTTAAGTGCTTGCATAAACTAGCTTGTGTTATCCTCTTCGGGCGAGAGTGAGTGTTATGTGTGACCAGGTGGTGAGTTATTTAGGGATTATAGACTTGCTATTCCGGTTGCTTTAGTAATTTCTGAGCCAGATTTACCGTTTTCTACCATCTGGGTTCTTCCTTCAGACTTGAAATTCAACCCTGCTTCAGATGATTCTCCTTTGGTTTTTAGGCAGTTCATAGTATGCATTGTTATGCTTTTCCCTATCCTTTTTGTCAAGATGAATACACTGATCAGCACTTTTTTGTATGCTTCTACCTTGGCTCCTGTTAAAATGAGTAAAGTTGAAACTATCTGATTCTGGTAAGGCAAGTTTTGTGGCAATCTCAGAGGTGTATCGCTTAAAGTTGGTTCTCGGAATGCCACTGCTTCAGTTTCTGTTTTAAGCTGCTTAGAGCTACCTGTTATGACACAGGTACGATGTAAGATTTTCAACCTTCTTCTGTTCAAGATGCAAGTTTTTTTTCGAGTTACTTGCCCCATGGAAACAAAGAACTCACAAATTGGAAAGGTACTTTAGCCTAATAGTGAGGTGAAAGTTCTTCTGAAGTTGATATATCATTCTTAGCATAATAGCTAGTTTACTGCACGAGGTAAATAATAATAATAATAATAATAATAATAATAATAATAATAATAATAATAATAATAATAATAATAATAATAATAATAATTGAAGCATTGGAGCATTACCCTTACCTTGATAGACCTATTTCTAAAGCTTAGAGAAGAATGTTTTAAAGTAGCAGGAACGGTTGTGTTTAGATTTATCTCATAATGTAGTTTAAGCTCAACAGTTGGTAGGCATTTTTGGCATGTCTATTCATTGTCTCCTTAACCCTGAAGTTTTTAAGGCCTTCGCCAAAGATGTCTTGAATCAGGAGAATAAAGAAGTCTTAGCACAATCTTTTATGTCTTCCTTCTAGCGTAGTGTGCCTGCGGCCTTTTCCCTGAAAGTTCTTTGTGAAATATCAGCTCAAACTGCCCTTGAGTTCTACTTGGGTAACCTCTTTCAGTGTAATCAAGGCTCACATTCTAAGTGAAGGTTGCAAATGCAACCATAAGTGATACTTTGAACTCTCAGGTCAAGTAGGAGGCCATGTACAGAGTTTCTGGAGTGTCTGCAAAGCTTCAGGAAGGACCTTGGGTAGTAATGGTCCTCAGGAAAGGGTACTTTGTACCATTTGTTAATCTTCCATCTCTGTTGATATTCCTGATATCCTTCCCTGCCCATCCCCTTCACACAGAGAAGTTCTGAGTTTTGGAGACCAGAAAGTTGTTACGAAAGGAAGCCATTGAGCCAATTATAGACTAGTCACCAAGGTTTTACTATCAAATTTTTCTTGTTCCCAAGCCTCAGGGGGGCTGGAGCCCAGTATTGGACATTTCCAGTCTCAATGAGTTTGTTCATTTTACTCTCTTTTCAATTGAGCCATTAAGTTTGGTCCTGGCGGCCATTCAGACAAGTAACTGGATGATTTCTGTCGGCATGCAGGATATGTAATTTCACATCCTGATCCACCCTCAGTTGAGGAAGTAGCTATGTGTCTTTGAAGGGGAGGTCATCCAATTCAAAGCTGTGTTTTGGTCTGAGCACAGTACCACAAATATTCACCCATTTGTTGGTGCCATTAGCAGGATGGAGTTATCTGCTTGTTATCGATTCTTCTATGCATAGACAATGAGGTTGGATTTCTCTCCAGTTCGCCATGAGTCTTGAGGCAAGTTATCCTCTGTGTCTAGTTTTGTGATTGGGCATTTCTATCAATGATGACAAGTCTATGCTTATTCTGACTCAGTCAATTGTTTAATCTGGGGATGAAGATCGACTCTCCCTCTTTTCAGGTTTTTCCACCAGAGAGATGGATAGACAGTTTTCTATTACGGCTGAGTGGCTGTCTGTTGACAAACTTGACCTCTTTAGATATGTTTGTGAACAAAGCTTCTCTAAGACTGAGATCGATTCAGTTTTATCTCAAGAACTTTTAAGACAGGTTTTGTCTTTTGGACTAGACTCCAATAGTAGTACCTTCAGATCTTTCGGGTTCTCTTCATTGGTGGGGAGGTTGGTCAAGAATGCTGATGGGTCTGCCTCTAGACCTCAAGCCCAGAACTCACATTGTCATCACATGCATCAGAGGCAGGCTGGGGAGCCATTGTGGGAAACATCAAAATGTCAGGGAGTTGGATTGTAGAGGAAAGCAAGACATATAAACAACCTAGGGCTTTTGCCAGATTGGAAGGGTCTTATGCAAGCAGGACATCTGGTTAGAGACGAGATTGTTGTCTGCTCTGACAATTCCTGAGCTACATCTCCTGGTGGCAGATGTTCCTCACCTTCTGCCATTCATTAAGTTCTCCATCAAAACTGCCACATGCTTTATCTGACCATGTGGAGACTATCAGCCATCGTGTATGAGCTGTAGGTTTTTCAAGAGCAGCTAGGGAATTAATTTTTAAGTCTAGGAGGCCTTCCACTGTTAGACTGCATCAACAACAGTGGACAGTTTATAGATCTTGGTGCTTGTCCCAAGGGATATCCAGCACCTGTGCCTCTATAGATAACCAGATTACATTCATCTGGTATCTAGGGTACATGAAGCAGCTTTCTTTCCCAGCGACCAAAGGGTATCGCTTTATGTTGTCATCAGTTCTATCACGCTAACTTGAATATCACTCTTGATTTAAATTTGAAGGAAGTTTTTGATCTTTTGAGGTAGAAACCCCAAAATCTAACTATTATGGTTTAGGATGGAATTTGGACATGGTCCTCCTCAAGTATTTAACATTACTGTACCTCAGTTTGAGCTTTATGGTAAGGCTTCTTTTGAAACAGTTGTAGGACACTCTCTTTTGCTCACTCTGGCCAAAGCTTAGTAGACTTCAAGCCCTTTCAGCATGTGTAGGCTTTGTTGAAAGGAATGCCTATCTCTCTTGTCTTCCATTGTTTAGAGCAAAAAGTGATGTCAAAGCAAAAGCCTTTCCCAGATTTGTGACATTGCCTAATTTAACTGTTATAGTAAGCAGTGAAGCTCTTAACGGTTTACCTGGATGGACTTAAACCTTTAACCCTCAAGGGACGGGCTAAATATATATTAAACACACCCCCAGACCAAGAAGATATGCAAATGCACGTGTTGTAAGAAAAAAAATATAAGCATTTTATCATACCTTCCACAGGAAGTTGAAAGTGACTATTTACAACCCTGTGTGGGGCGTCTTTTACAAGACACTCGTAAGTTAAGTATACCTTAGTTTAATCAGACCATGGAGCTGATTAACAGCTCTCCTAGGGCTGGCCCGAAGGATTAGACTTATTTTACGTGGCTAAGAACCAATTGGTTACCTAGCAACGGGACCTACAGCTTATTGTGGAATCCAAACCACTATAGCGAGAAATGAATTTCTGTCACCCGAAATGAGTTCTTCTAATTCTTCATTAGCTGGCCGGAGACTCGAACTTGGGCCTAGCGAGTGCTAGCTGACAACTCTACCGACTCGCCCAACGAAGAACTAAGACACTCGTAAAAATATGCTAATTTTACCAAGCTATACATGTTTTTCTAATAATTTATTTTATTTTTTGTAAAATTATAATTACAGCCCATTGATGACAGTATCACAACAGAACTAAAATCAGTAACAAATTTGGAGTATATTTGTTGTAAAATATTTACGAGATTTACTGAGATGAGGCGATGCAGTAACTTTTTGTAAGGTATACATGTTTTTTCTAATATTTCTTTGCATTTTTCTTTGCAAAATTACAATTATAGCTGACATACCATCATAAAAGATAAGAACTAAAACCAGCAGCAATCCCTGGGTATACTTACGAGCAAATAAATAAAAAGATGTCATGGGATAGAGGGGCAATACATTCCCCCATCATGTCTCAAGGCACACTGATCCCCCTCTGTCCTGTTCTGAGCTACTACAGTTGCCATGAGTCATTTATGGACCATTGAAGTGCTATGAACATCTTTCCCCCTAAATTCATCCAAATCGTATGGCGTGTAATATTAATACTCATATGAGTTAGCCTGCCCATTACTCAAAACCTGTTATAGGTCATCATATGATGATACCTGTCCATTAAGGGTTAAGAGGAGGAGTTAAGAATTTATTCTGTGGGTGTTTGGAGGCGAAGACTGCTATGTCCTTTTTTCTACATTGTTTAATAAAGTTGGTGTACATAGTTGAATAATGAGATTTTACTGTTTTTTTAAAGTAAAGCCTCACAACGTTCGTGCCATAATTACATCTTTCAAATTCCTTTAGAACCTTTTGCTAGAGAAGGTTGTCAGCGTAGCTCAGTGGAGGTGAAACTGTTTTTCCCTTGCATTATTTGCAAGACGTTGAAATTTCATATGAGAATTGTAAAGCCCTCATGCCTGTTGTTGTGGCAGGGACTGTTTTCTCCTGAACCAAATATGAGAATATCCATCCTTTTTCTCTTATCATTGGACATTGAAATCCTGAGTGCTTAGTTTTAGTGACATGAAAGAACATGTTGTGCAGGAGCATACCTTCATATCTGAAGTTAGTTATTGCATTCGGTTTTGGACTGTCGTTTTGGGCTTTTGACTCTGGCACAGGAGTCACTAATACTCTATGAGATAAAGTCCTTTTTCCCTGTAAGGGTCCTCCAACAAGTCTTGCTATGAGGACCTGATACCTTGCTGTGGATCCACCATCTGACAGCAGTGTTTACAAGGAAGGATTATGCAACAGGCAAGAATGTTTAGAAGCTTTTCTCTTAAAAAATGGTAAACATTCCAGTGTCACCTGGTGGGAAAACAAGTGATCATAGATAGTCCATCCAGGTCAGCCAAGCATTATTCTTATTATTTTGAATAGTGGTAGCATCTAACCGCACAAATATGTATGCTAATTTAAACAGTAAGTAAGTATGCAAATAATTAATTTTACTTTTTTGTTCTATTTTTCAATGAATATTTGTACTTACAGAGCAAACATATTTTCCTACCCAAATCTCACTTATTGAAAATTATCTGAAGTCTGATTTTCCATATGTGCATGGACTTTCACTGGTTGTTCCTCATTTTTACTCCTAGAAATTCAACTTCTCTGACTGCTTCGTTTTCACTCACTGTGTAGGAACAAATCATTTTGGCCACTCTAGTGTGACTAGAAATGTGCTCAGTGGTCTGGTTAAACACCATGCTTACAAGATATTCATATAATTTTTCATTAGCTGAGTATGGTTTTCCTGGGACTGAAAACCAGCCAGAACAAAATCTTGGTGAGACAGTAGCAATTGCATTGTACTGTATAAGGAACTTGTTACTTATTGGTCTGGCCAAAGTATTTGATATTATATTAACAACCTTGGAACTGCTTTTATGCCGTAGACTGCTTTTTAATTTTGTATGTCGTCACATTTGGTCTTGGTTAGAAGTAGCTATTTGATAAAGGCCTTTCATTAAGGATGCAAAGTGAAGTCATTCTTCAAAAGGATAATGGACTCTCGGTTTTTGCTATCAAAGGTGAATCATAACAGGGCCCTATCATACTGTGGGTATGCCAGAAATGAGGACACTTTCCATGAAATTCAGTGTAGCAAATATCAACTCAGATGTGTAGCATATATCACCTTTTTGGAATTGTGAGACCTTCTTGGAAGCTCTTGAGGAGTGGCATTTGAAAAGACTAAATAATTAGTACTATCATGTCAGTAAGCTAAATTGAGGGATCTTTCTTATCTTAGTAATGGATTCCATTACCCAGGAAGCTGGGAATTCTTTCAGAACCATTCCTTTTCTTGCCAGAATGTGGTTGATATAATTAGGGCGAGAAATGCTTATGGAGCTCTAAGGTGGTGTTTTAAGGCTAGGACATCATCCAGGCCTTATCACCATTATCATTTTGTTATTCCTTACCTAATTGTGCAGTCTTCACAAATCAATAGCCTTCTGACTGACACTAGCTGTCAGAAGGGTTACACTTCTCTTCTTGAAGAAATACTTTTCTCTCACTAAGGTCAGGTAGCAAGAAATACCTGCCCTCAAACTTGGTTAAACACATTTTATCAGTCAAATAGACTTATTAAAGCAAACTGGAAATGCCTAGCTTTGCTGCCTTTGTTCTTATAGGCTGTCATACATTAGTATATTGGCCCTTTCAATGATCCTGTGATGTGGGTTAATTATAGTGATGCAGCAGTCCTCTACTGTTCTCAGTTGATTTACATGTGCATCACATCCATTACCTTCCTAACATCACCTGTTATAGGTCATTATCTATTACTTCTTGCCTTATCAGATGCTTTTGAGATGTCATGGGCAATGAAAAATGATCTCCTAAAGTCATGCAGAGAAGACATTCAAACATCAGTTAGATAAGGAAGAATTTCACCATACAAAGACCATATTGAAGGTCAAAGAGAATATGTTGGATTCAAGTTGTTTAATAAAGTGAGAGTTTAGTAGTTACATGGGCTGGTGATATTATAAGATAAGGCAACAGGATGATACTGCAGATACAAGGATTGTAGTCACCTTCTTCAGAATTGGATATACAGTAAACCCCCCGTATTTGCGGGGGATGCATACCCCCCCCCGCAAATACTTGGAACCCTTCTAAAACACTTAGAACTGCCTATTTTGAAGTTCAAACACAAAAAAAACTAAAAATGCTTATACAGGTATTATCCTACTTATGATGGGGTTACTGTAGGTTCCAAAAAACCCATCGTTTGTTGGAAAAAACTTATCTTGAATATAGCCTAGTCTACACTAGGGTATTCTGTACCATGTATACAAATATGGTAGCCTAGCCTGCACTATAAAGTATGCTCAATACATACACGATATGGTAATTATTAACCCTTTAACGCCAAGCCCTATTCACAAAAACGCCTCTCGTATGCCGGGCGGCGTTCGTGAGTTAAGCGCTGAAAAAGTTTTTTTTTCAAAAATCACAGCACGCTTTAGTTTTTAAGATTAAGAGTTCATTTTTGGCTCATTTATTTTGTCATTGCCTGAAGCTTAGTATGCAACCATCAGAAATGAAAAATATCATTATCATATATAAATATTGGAATATATGACAGTGAAAAAAAACTGATATAATTGTATACAAATCACGCTCTAAGCAAAAACGTGTTAAAGCTAATGAGTTAATTTTTTAGTTGTATTGTACACTAAATTGCAATGATTTTGGTATATAACAAATTTTAAAATGATCAAAGCAACACAGAGAAAATATTATCACAAAATGATGCATGAATTCATAACGCGCGGACGTAAAAAAATGTTTTTTTCAAAAATTCACCATAAATCGAAATTTTGTGCTAGAGACTTCCTGTTTGTTGAAAAATGAAGCTAATTGATTGGATATTACTAGACTGTAAGTGTTTTAGCTTACAATTGCAGTTTCGACCATTTCGGGTCGAAAGTTAAAGTTGACCGAACAATTTTTTCTATTTATCGTGATTTATATGGAAATATTTCAAACCAATAAAAGCTAAAACCATGAGTTATTTTTTGTTGTATTGTACATGAAATTGCGCACATTTTTCATATATAAAACTTTATGTAACGGCTAATATTAAGTGGTGCAAATATTACGACAACGAGACGAAAGAATTTCTGAGATGTTCGCCGAGTTACCGCGCAGACGTAAGGAAAATGTTTTTTTAAATTCACCATAAATCGAAATATTGCTAGAGACTTCAATTTATTGTAAAATGAAGTTAAACGATTGAATATTACTAGAATGTAAGAGTTTTAGGCAATTGCGTTGCCGTTTTTACCATTTCGGTCGAGTTAAATTTGACTGAAGGTTGAAATTTGCAGTTATCGTGATTTATGTGAAAATATTTCAAAACTGATAAAGCTACAACCATGAGTTATTTTCTGTTGTATTCTACATGAAATTGCACATTTTCATATAAAAGTTTATGTAACGACTAATGTAAAACGATGCAAACATTACAACAACATGACGAAAAAATTTCTGAGATGTTCGGCCGAGTTACCGCGCGCAGACGTAAGGAAAAAACAATTTTTTCCCAGAAATTCACCATAAATCGAAATATTGTGCTAGAGACTTCCAGTTTGTTGCAAATGAAGGTACATGATTGAATATTACTAGAATGTAAGAGTTTTAGCTTATAATTGCGTTTTCAACCATTTCGGTCGAGTTAAAGTTGACCGAAAGGTTGAAATTTTGGCAGTTATCGTGATTTATATGAAAATATTTCAAAACTGATAAAAGCTACAACCATGAGTTATTTTCTGTTGTATTCTACATGAAATTGCGCACATTTCCATATATAAAACTTTATGTAACGACTAATATAAAACAGTGCAAACATTACGACAACGTGATGAAAGAATTTCTGGCGCGGACGTAAGGAAAAGTTTTTCAGAAATTCACCATAAATCGAAATATTGTGCTAGAGACTTCCAATTGGTTGCAAAATGAAGGTAAATGATTGAATATTACTAGATGTAAGAGTTTTAGCTTAAAATTGCGTTTTTGACCATTTTGGTCGAGTCAAAGCTGACCGGGTTGAAATTTGGCAGTTATCGTGGTTTATATGAAAATATTTCCAAACTGATAAAAAGCTACAACCATGGGTTGTATTTTTTGCTGTATTGTACATGAATTTGCGCAAATTTTCATATATAAAACTTTATGTAACGAAGCTAATACAAAAGTGCAAAAATTACAACAAAATGACGAAAAGAATTTATGAAATTTTCGGCTGAGTTACCGCCCGTGCGTAAGAAAAGTTTTTTTCAAAAATTCACCATAAATCGAAATATTGTGCTAGAGACTTCCAATTTGTTGCAAAATGAAGGTACATGATTGAATATTACTAGAATGTAAGAGTTTTAGCCTACAATTGCGTTTTTCGACCATTTCGGTCGAAATCAAATTTGACCGAAGGTTGAAATTTTTGTAGTCGACGTGACGGTACGTCCACTCGCACCTAACAGATAATTTAGTCTGACGATGATACGTCCAATAGGCGTTTAAGGGTTAATATCAACTAATTGTGGAGGTTCATGCAGTGACTTATGGTAATTCAGTACAAAGAAAAATTGAATTACAAACAAGAATTAGCTTAGCCCACACTATGGTATATTGTAAATAAAATAAATGTAGCCTACATAAATTATACTGTAATTTATTCACATAATATCGTATTATACAAACATCAATATAACGAATATGCATCTTTTCTATGGATCTTTTAAAATGTTATGCCTTAATTCACGGTATTCCATAATATTGTAAATATTCTTATATTACTTTTGTATTATAAATTGCTATCATAGCGATCAATGTTTTGGTTTAAAATCGATAATAAATAAGTTTATTTTTGCCATAAATAACCAAATTCAGAGCATTTTTCTTTTGCTTCTAGTTGGAGTAAATGAATCTAGATACTTTATTTATATGGGGGCAAGGTTATTTTTTTGTTATAAATAAAGTGTTTTAAATAAAATATAACTTAAATACATCTTGTTGTGAAATTAATTTAGCTATTTTTTTTTCATTAATAGATGAGACGCCATTTGGGGCCTTTGTTTAATAATAAAAAAATCAAGATTCCGCTTCGCTATTTTCCCTTATTTTATTTTTTGCTTTATATTTATCATTTATCGGTTAAAATAGCAGTAATGTGTTCCTTCATGCCCAGTAGTTTTGACTAAAATACTTTCTTATCAATTTTAATTATGGTCGAGTTTCATCCATGTTGCTGATGCACGATAATTTATAGTCATTAGCAGCGTGAACATTGTTTTCTCAGCTTCAGCTACAATTTGCAGCTTAAATGTAGCAGTATATTTCCTTGCCAATCTTTTATCCATATTTCTTTAATAAGGTTTATAATGTATTTTTATTTGTCCTCTTCTACTTAATGTCATTTTTTTTTCTTTAATATTATAATTGTTTTTATTAATAACGATGGAGTTGAAATGCAAGCAAAACACATTTTGTTATCCGATTACAGTGATAAGCAAGACCACGTTTCGCTAAATTGTTTATGGCTGTATGCATTTCCCAAAAAAGTATAGTATTACTAACAATGACTATTATCAGTCTTTTCAACAATTTTTAACATTTGTTAGGTGATTTTGAAGTTTTTAACGTAGTATTTAATATAAAATCTGTTATAATGACATCTATACAAAACAAAACTTCCCGAAAAAGTGTATTTGAAATTTAAAGTATTTTATAAATATTGTCGTGCTCGGCGTTAATTACTTACCCCATTGCAAAATTGAAATATCGTAAGGCAGGTGTATGTAACTCAAGCATTACCTTAATATTTTAATATTTTTATCACACAAAAAAAGTGCACATTTAGTCCCTTGAAAATGAATGAAAATACAGTAATTAGTGAATATTTCTCAGTGAAAAATACCGTGAATGGGCGAATCGTGAGACCGTAAATACAGGGGGTTGACTGTACTGTCATTTCCAAGAGGAAGGATAAGTGCAAGGATTGAGTATTGAGGTGAAAAGGATGGCAGTTATCTTTCATACTTACTGAGGAATCGTGCTACAATAAGATTCAGGCCAGATGCCATGCCAATCTTTAAAGATGAAAACCCTACAGACCTTTTGATCAGAAAATATTGTGAAGGGCACAGCATTTTAGAGAGGTAGATTAAGAGGGATCAGGCACACTGGAATAGGTGAGAAAATGGCAGCAACTACAAGGTTCATCAAGAGAAGAAAGAGGGTAAAAATAGACTTGCAGAAGTTCTTGAAGTGTATTACAACAGACAGAAATTTATTTTGGTTTGGGATGAAAACATCGTCATGTCTTAATTTGTTTTTGTTACCAAAAACTTCTTTAGTCAAAGTCTGGTGGTAGTGATATTCAGGAGAAAAGCAAGATTGACAGTAGGAGAAACCAAGAATGTTGAAGAGAAGCAAGATTTGCAGCAGGAGAAACCAAGAATGCTGAAGAGCCGAAGTGGTCAGACAAGGGAATAAAAGGAGAGAACTGTATGAGAGAAGCATTATGTATTTAGTTTATTGAGGTGAAAACCTCATTGTCATTACAGCCTTGAGGTCAAGGATAAAGCCTTGTATGTTAACATACCAGGTAGGATGTAGTATTATACTTCCATTCTTTAGCCATTCACCATTTTACAAATAAGGTCTGTATGAAAAATAACTTTTCACAAAATGTTTCTACAGTATATCCATTCAAAATACAGAACACCTCCTTAGCATTAGCCAAATCCAACTTAGAAATTTAGGTATAAATGATAGTTTAACCAGTCAACAAGTTAAAAATCTCAACTCTGAGAGATGACCCCAACATAAAAGGGAAGATCACTGAACCAGAAAGGCTAAGTTGATTAAGGTGATGCTATCATGACAGAGTCGCACCCAAGTTAAGTTAGTTTAGCAGCTAACCTGAAGATATAAGATTGGTGCAATTGCTTTTTGTTTTAACTACTGCTAAAACTGAAAGCAGTTATATCCTGAGGTAAATACCAGAAAATTTTAAATAGAGTAATGAGGTCCATCTGTTGGTGAATGGCTAATGGATGGACCATAGTACTCATTTAAAATTTTCTGACCATTCCCTAAATGCCTAACTTTTGTTATGCAAGACATTAAGAGCTAGACTGCTTTCAGTTTTAGCTGAGTTAAAAGAAAAATCAGTCACACCAGCCTTGTATCTTTAGGTTAACTGCAAGACTAACTTAACTTGGGTATGACTGTCATGATAGCATCATCTTAATCAACTTAGCCTTTCTGGTTCAGTGACTTTCCCTTTTATGTTTAGGCCATTCCTGAGAGTTGAAAGTTTTAGCTTGTTGACTGGTTAAACTAATCATTTATACCTAACTTTTTAAGTTGGTTTTTGGTTAATGCTAAGGTAGTGGTCTATATTTTGAATGGATACATAAACATTTTGTTGAAAGTTATTTGTTTATACAGACCCCATTTGTACACTGAGGTTCATCCTCCTTCCCCTCATAATGGCTGTACAATTGTATTTTTGATAGAAAAGTGACTGATGGTGTGAGTGAGACTTTTACCTGGAAAAGGCAATTTTTTTTAATGCATTGCTGTTCAAGTTCTAAAGATAATGGCTACTGTTAGGCAGTGGTTATTATCTAAAAAAAAACTTTAAGAAAATTGTTAATACTTTTCAGCAATATAATGCCTTTCTTATTAAAACAGCCCAGTATTGCAAATCAGTTTTTAACTAAAAACCACACAATACATGAAGTATGACATTTTTATAATAAAATGCAGTTTTATATACTTACCAAGTAATTACATAGCTATGAGTTTCTACTTTAACGGCAGCTTTAGATTTGAAATTCATGCCATAGTAAACCCCCCCGTATTCGCGGTCTCACTATTCGCGGACTCACCTATTCGCGATTTCGCTGTGGAACATATTTACACATTATTCACAGAAAATTCTCCCATTCACAGTATTTTTCATCGAGAAATATTCACTAATTACTGTATTTTCATAAAATTTTCATGATTAAATTCACTTTTTGTGATAAAGCTATTAAAATACTCAGGTATAAGCATTTTTAGAATTTTTTTTGTGTTTAAACTGTCAAAATAGGCAGTTCTAAGTGTTTTTAGAGGGGTTCTAAGTATTCGCGGATTTTAGCTATTCGCGGGGGCGTTGCGGTATGCATCCCCCCCGAATACAGGGGGTTTACTGTAGTGCTCTTTTGTTTTGGTGCAGGTAAGTGCTCCCCCCACAACTTCTGGGGAAGTATAGGTACGACATAGCTGAAGAGCTCAGTTCGTTTATGCTCTATGTCCATGTGCAGGGAGGCAGAAGGGCTCCAATCATGTAATTACTTGGTAAGTACAGATAAAACCCTATTTTACTATAAAAATATAATTTTTATATATGTAACTTATCAAGTAATTACGTAGCTGAATCCCACATTGACAGGAGGTGGGAAGTATGGACATGTACTACTCAAAAAACATTTATAAATGGAAATTCATTTGAAATAGATAAAAAGCTAGCATTATGGTAATGCTTGTTGTAACCTTACTTGGGGAGAGAGCCAGATTAGGAAGATACTGCCTCTTGGTTGTTGCTCATCTTGACCCATAGGGACATGACTGGTAATGTCAGGAGTTACACCCCTACTTCAGTGGGAGCTTTGTAGTTAGGGAGTACTCCTATGACTGACAAAGCTAAACAAAACAATTGCCCTTGTCCTGGGTGTGAAACAAAATACACCAACCAAAAAGACCTGAACACCAATTAAAAAACACTACCCATCCATAAAAATCAAAGATTGGAGGTTACACCAGGTACTAAGTACCCCCAGGCTTCCCAAATAACTCAATGACCTTGAACAAGTCGAGGAGATAGAAGAAAATAGAAGTATTACTCCTACCCCTCATTCCCTAGTGCCACACCAGCCGCGAAGAACTGACCCAGCGCACTGTAGTCCTCGAACATTGTTGCGATGTCACATAAATAATGGTTGGCAAAGACCAAGCGACACTTCCAATAAGTCGATTGGATAATAGCAGAAAGAGAGAGGTTGCGCTTAAAAGCCAACGTTGTGGCTACTACCCACACATCTTGGGCCTTTACCTTTAAGAAAGGCAAATTATCTTCTTGGATGCCCAATTGAGATTCCACTATTACATCTCTCAAAAAGGAGGGCATTCTTGGAGAGAGGACGCAAAGGATTCTTAACTGAGCACCAGAGGTTATGAAAATCCCCTCTGATCTTCTTGGTTCTCTCAAGGTAATATTTTAATGCTCTTACTGGGCATAAAACCCTCTCTTGGTCCGTAGGTCCAACCAATTCTGCAAGACTCTTAATAGAGAATGAACGAGACCATGGATTAGAAGGGTTCTCGTTCTTTGCTAAGAACCCTAAGATGTATGTACAGTACATACAGCATCTCCTTGGGAGAAACCTGCTTGTTTATCCAGGGCTTGCAATTCACTGACTCTTCTTGCTGTGGCTAAGGTGATCAAAAATAGTCTTCTGGATAAGTCCCTAAAAGAAGATGTGTGAGCGGTTCAGCCAATGCAGTACTACATCCAGGTTCCAAGAAACTGGAGTTGAGCGTTCTATTTCATGTTATGTCAAATGACTTAGTCAAGTCCAAAATATCTGAGCTTGAAGAAAGGTCCAAACCCCTATGCTTGAACACTGAACTCAGCATAGATCCGTAGCCTTTGATCGTAAGTGTCGACAAACCTTGGGAAGATCTCAGGTAGAGTAAAAAATCTGCTAGTTGGGCTATAGATGTTTCATGAGAAGAGATGGCACGTCTCTTACACCATCTGCAAAATACTGTCCACTTAGCTTGGTAGAGCGTGGTAGAAGATTCATGTTTACATATGACACCATTTCCATAGGTTGGTGCACACCTGCGGATTCAGCGACCATCCGTGGGTAGAACCTGTTTGCAAAGGCTCAAGTTGTCTGCTAATACGTTCAATTTGCCCTGAACAAAGCGGGTGAGGATCTGGGTGTTGTTGCTGTGAGCCCAAAGAAGGTGATGTATGACTACTTTGCACAGCGAAAAGGAGTGTGTTCCTCCCTGGTTCCGAATATATGATAGAGCAGATTTGTTGTCCGAGTGAACTGCTACCACTGTGTCGCAAGTCATTGAAGCAAAATGGTGAAGCACCAGGTGAATTGCCTTCAGTTCCTTCAGGTTTATGTGTAGCCTCCTCTCTTGTGGAGACCACGTTTCTGCTACCTCCAAGTGTCCTAATATTGCCCCTCAAAGCAGATCTGATCCGTAGGAAAACAATGTTAGGCTCGGGTTCGGTTGAAGCAGAGATTTTCCTACAAGGAATCTCTCTTCTTTGAGCCACCACTGAAGGTCTTCCTTTATTTTCGGTGTGATGGGGAGTACAAAGGAGTCTGGCAGAGTCTTCCTGCTCCAGTTGGCCTTTAGGAAGAACTGTAAAGGTCTCACATGCAGTCTCCCTAACGGTACGAACATCTCGATGGAGGAGAGGGTTCCCAACAGACTCATCCAATCGTTGACCGAGCAGGACAGTAGATTTAGGAAGTGACAGATTTTCTGAGTGCACGACTGTATTCTCTTATCAGACAGAAAAGCCCGAAAATAATGAGTCTATCTTCATCCCTAAATTAACTATCGACTGAGAAAGGACTAATTGGGATTTCTCTTGATTGATTAGAATGCCAAAATTTTGGGCTAACTGAAGAGTTTTGAGGAGGTCCTCCATACATTTCCTCTGGGATGACGATTGTAGGAGCCAGTCATCCAGATATAGGGATACTTTTACGCCCATTAAGTGAAGCCATTGTGGTAGAGGGGTGAGTACTCTGGTGAGGACTTGAGGGACTGTGGACAACCCAAAGCACAGAGCCCAAAACTGGAAAACTTGTCCTGGAACACAAACCTCAGGTATTTCCTGGAATCCTGGTGTACTGGGATACGAAAGTAAGTGTCTGTCATGTCGATGGATACCATCCAGTCCCCTTGACGAATCGCAGCAAGAACCGAGTTGTTCGTCTGCATCTTGAAATTCGTGGTTTGGACGAAGAAGTTCAGAGCGCTTACATCCAGGACAGGTTTCCAACCTCCTGATGTCTTGGGGACTAGGAATAGGCAGTTGTAAAACCCCTCCGATGATAAGTCTTCCACCACTTCTGTCACTTTTTTGAAGAAGAGCTGTAACCTCCTTTGAGAGGGTCAAAAACCTCTCTGAGCCTTCTGAGTGCGCCTTTAAGGTGATGGGAGAAGACGTCAAAGGAGGTCTCTTTGAAGGGGGTCGAATACCCTTCTTTGAGTACTTGAAGTACTGTACCCACTGTTCCACTGATCTGGCTTCCCATTGTTTCCAAAAATGAAGGAATCTGGTGCCCACTGGGAGACAGAGGAGTGGATCCTCACTTGCTAGAGGTTGTCTTGAGGATTTCTTTGTGATGGGTTGGATGGATTTAGGGTTTGAGCATGGACGAGATTGTGCTCTTCCTCTGCCACCTCGAAAGGGCCATGGTTGAAAGGGAGAGAAAGGTCTAGGGTTGAAAGATACTGAAGCAGCACAGTTCGAATCCTTCGTTCGCTTGGCTGATTGTGCTAGAAGGTCATGGGTCACTTTCTTTTGAAGCTCTGTAGCCACCCGTTCTACTGTAGCTCGAGGGAAAAGGCTACTCTTATCCAATAGGGACAAAGAGAAGAGAGGATCTCTGTGAAGGGGTGACTCCTTTGGTTGTGAAGGAGCACCACAACTCCCTTTTCTTTAGCATGCCTGTAGAAAAGAGAGCAGCTAATTCTTGGGCCCCGTCTCGTAATAGCCTTATCGGCACAAGAAGGTACCCCGAGCCAATCTGCTGCAAAATTGTCCTGCAGTGAAGGGCAATCTTCGATTTTCTTCGTCAAGGCGCCTTCCATCAGTCAAGGAAACTGAAGATTTCTAAGACCTTATATGTGCCGTTTACTAAACGGTCAAGTTCTGTCGGCGCTTCTCCAGTTGCACAAAAAACATACTTCCTTTTAGATAGGTGCAAAGGAGGGGAACAAAACACAGCCTTGCCTAATTCCCTCTTTTCGGACAACCAAGAGTCAATGCTTGTTAAAGCCTTCTTGGAAGAAATTGAAAGAACCATCTTCAGGAGTTTTAGCAGATCCTACAGGTTGCTGCAACATGAAGGAAGACCCAGGTGAAGATGGCACTGTGGTGGAGAAGTCTGAAGGAAAGCAAAACAGAAAATAATTTAAGAGGGAAGCATATGATGATGAAGGTTGCTCCTGTTCTGGTTCCTCTTCTGCTGAAGAAATAGTGGAAAGCACCAGGTCCTGTTTAGTTTCCTCTGGTTTCTGAGAAGGTGAAGGTTTCTTCAGAAGTTCCAGGATATTGTCCAACCGTTGATGAATAGGAAGCAGTGAAGAATCTTGAGTCGAAGGTACTAACGTAGCCTTTGGGTGCTCTGGGACAGGAGGCGAATGTACAGCCTTCGTATCTAGAAACTTAATAGAGGGTACAGAAACAGATTGACCTGTTGTTATTGGGACATCTGAACCAGACGAACCTTCAGAAGCATCGACCAAAGCTGCTTGAGAGCTAGAAGTCATTGAGAGATTGGGAGCCACTGGGCACTCTGATCCCATTGGATGCTTAGGAGTTACTGGGAGCTCTGATCCCATGGAGTGATCTGCTCCCTTTGTACGTCTGTGAGCCACTGGGCGCTTGGGAGCCAGTGGGTGCTTGCGAGCCACTGGGAGCTCGGTATCCACTTGGAGCTCTCCATCGTCCCAATAGCTACAAGAGGGCTCTGGTCCCTATGGCGCTTATGAGGGATCAAGGGGTTTTGATCCTCCAAAACACCTCTTCAAAGCCCTGGAGGAATTATGAAAATGCCAACCTCCTCCTTTAGGGTCATTTGAATCAGAACCACTGGAAGATAAAGTGTGATCCACTGGGGCACCTTTCCAGTGTGTAGCCACCGAAACCTGGGAAATAGCAACAGGTTTGTTTGAGGGAGCAACCACTCGTGGGCAAACCCCACTGACCTCCCTTGGACTTACGGTTTGCTTCCTCCTAGGTGCAGGGGAGTTTGGCAGGGACCTCCATCTAGGAGCATCGGTGGGATGAGAAGCCACCCCCTCCACTGACACAACACTTGCACTGGGTTCACCAATTGCCTTGTCCAGAAGGACTTTTACTGAAGCTCCTATTTGAGTGACCATACTCACTAACGCATAAAATTTCTTGTCAATCCAGGCTGCGAGGCTAGCAATGGCACTAGGTTCAGAGGGATGGGAGCCAGGTAACAGAGTAGAAGGAAGTGCGAGAGAAGTAGGACTAGGCAAGCGAGTAGTCACAGGTATTGAAAGAACTGGTTTAGGAGTGGAAGACACTGAAGCTCTAGCCTTTGCTCTAAGCGCCCGCCTTTCTATGTCTAGCCTTCTCAAGCTTATCTAAAGGGGGAGCCAAAATTCTCCATTTAACTTCGTCCCAGTCTCTACATTCTTCGCACGTCAAGTCAGGAGAACAAATTTGTCCTCAGCAACGAAAACATTGAGTGAGTGTCATATTTAGAAAAAGTCAACCTAGTATTGCAGCCTTTGCTACAATACCAGTTACTAGACACACTCGAGTCTGACGAATAAGTAAAAAAAATCCACAAAGTCTAAGTTAAGCTTATCTAAGATAAGAAAATATAGCACAGAGGCTACCAAAGTTCATAATACTTCACCAAATCCTTCGATAACAATGAAAACCATCCAATGAATACTCCTGAACATCAAAACAGAGCTGCTGAACAACCGATGTATGGTCATTGAGCGGCAGAAATGAACTGAGCTCTTCAGCTATGTTGTACCTATACTTCCCTGGAAGTGGGTGGGGCACTTACCTGCACCAAAACAAAAGAGTGCTACCGCGAATTTCAAATTTAAAGCTGCCGTTAAAGTAGAAACTAATAGCTATGCAATTACTTGGTAAGTTACATATATAAAACTAAGGTTTATCTCAGAAGGGCAAGACTTGACATGTCATTCAGCCTCTGTTTTTACAGATGATCTGACTGATCTTCAACTTCGTTGCGTTGCATCTTCCACTTTCATCTTTACATTATTTGGCTAGGTTTTTGTATGATGTATGCTTGCCAATTTCTCTTATCATGTGATGTAATCAGTGTGTTAATTTCCATCTGTTTTCTAGTTATTTGGAAGGTTGTTTCATAAGAAGTACTTTAAAATCAAACTGTGAGAACTTACACAAGTTGCAGGCAAAGACTGCACAAACAAGTTGCAGGCAAAGACTGCACAAATAAAAGGAAATTCCTGCACAAGGTGTAAGCAAAACCCTCATAGGCTATGAAGTTATTGGTGAAAGGTAATACGGTAATGCCATTACCAGAAACAGACCTCCCCTAACCTTTGCTACCCTGAGCTTTGAATGTTTATTTTTAGTCAAATTAGTTATTTTAACATAGTACTAGACTTGTAAAGCAAGTTACGTGCAGAAGTTAAGTAGAAATTTTCTCAGGAAGTAAAACTTTCATAATCTTTTATTACAGTAATATTGATTTTACAGTATTGGCCTTTCTTTTTTCTAATTTGGCCAGCAAGACAGGCAGATGTTGTGGATAAAACGTGTACATCATTTACCCTTTCCAATGATATTTGAAGATTGTGATGTAGTGTGTGATCAAGTTAACTTTAGTTTTTTAATTTACTGAATTTTGAGGATGTGTTACTTTGACATGTTTTTTATTTATTTTGTTTTGAAATTTACATATTACTGTTTAGGGTAATACAGTATTCAAGGATTATTCTAATGGTTAGACTGTTAGAACATTCCTGCCTTATTATGGCACTTACCCATGGTTCTTTAGGGAGAAATCAGTGACATTTAGGTCAGTTGTCACACTTAACTCCCTGAAGAGCAATCTGAGCTGCAGGATAACTGAAGAGTTTTTACTCACACCCTAAAATAGTGACTGATGGTTGTGCTAGCCTTTTAAACTTAGTGTGAGTTGTCTTTCATCATTTTTTTTAGTTGTGAATTTCATTCAGTAGCTGATCTATAGGACTGAAACTTCTTACAACAGTTAGAGTGCTTTATACTCAACAAACCTTTCCAATCTTTAGAGGCAAATCTATAATTTCCTTTGGAAATTAGTCCAAGTGTCCCACATTATTCCTACTCCCTCTCATTTTTTCAGCTCGTCTGAATATTCTAATGCCGATTAGTTTAGAATCTTATCTAGATTTGAACCCCCTTTGGTTAGTACCTGTAATCAGATTCAGATGACCGCTGGGTAGTAACTTCATTCAGATTCAAGTACCTACTATATGGAATCCAGAACTACATTTGAATTTTCTCCATGAAGGAACCAAATAAGGATTAGTATGTGTGTGGGCTGATAACCAGATCTGGTTTCAGCTACACTGGGACAAGTCCAGATACTGCCAGGAACAGTGGCCACTAAAGGCATAATTCTTTGAGAAATTCTTGTTTTCATTAAATATTTGACTGATCTCTGAACAGGGCTTGTAATTAATTAATCACTTCAGTAAAGAGTTTTTAAAAATGAGATATCCTTAAGGATCCTCTTCCATAGAAGTTTTATTTGTAGACAAGATTCAGACGTAGATTTAGATTCAAATTCAGTGAATTCACTGATCTGAGTCTCAGATTTGTGTACTAGGAAATGAATCCTGTAAATCCCAAAGGGATAAAGACCTCAGTCACAGATCTTGGGTGTGTAGAAACTCCTTAGTTATACCAGGGCACACCTTGAGGTCATGAGTACAGTGTTATATTTTAAATTCCTTTGATATGGTCTACCAAGGAAATGATCTCCATTTGGTGAATCTTTGTATAATCTGAAAGGACTAACTTTTGTGACAAGAAAACCATATTTTCCTCAGTCTGGATTGTCCCATGTACCTACTGAGTAAAATGGCTTTTATGCTAGTCTAGGTTTACTGATGATTGAAGAATTTTGTGAAGGTTATATATAGGGAAGTCATGCATGATAATTTATTACTGAAGACCATATTTTAGACAGGCCTCTTATTCTACATATGCCTATGATACCCAGGCATTGTGCAGAAGAGCAAAGTTGAGAATTTTGGCTTTAAAATGCAAAGAGGTGGAGTCACTGATTAGAGGAAGACCTGCCATCTGGGTGATTCCCTATCTTGCCCTATGTTCATGTCTTAAATAATGCACAATCTCTCTATTTACTTATGCCTGAAGACACAGCAAACAAGAATTCTTCAGTTTTTATCTCAGGTGAATGTTCCCAGTCATAAGGAAGCCCCTCTAGAAGTCAAGTCAATTCTCAGCTTGGTATTTATAGTGAGTAGTTAGCTCATGTGTTGTCCCTTTCATCTCATCTATGTTTGTCTTTTCATCTTTGAATAGGGTGAGGACATGATTTAGACTTAAAAAGGTTTTGCTTGCCATGATCTACACTTGGTTAAGTGCAGTGTTCAGCTCCGTGCATCAAAGTATTAAAATGTGGTATTTTTCTGATGTATGAACACAAAGCTTGAAATAATTTTCATTTAAAATATTGACTTGTTAATGAACTGGGAGTGCCTTTCTCCCAACACCTCTGATTTGCAGTCAATAAATGCCACTGCTGAGCTGCCCCAGGCAGTGGGAGGTCTTATTTGCTTTATAGACTACACTTAATTCTATATAAGGTATTATTCTGCATTTGACAGTTTTCCATGCCTATTGGGTTTTAGGACATAAATAAGAGGTCTGTCTTAATGGATAATAAAGACTATTTTAGGATTTTTTAAAAATTTTAATAATCAGGTAGTTAAGGCTTGAAAGTTTAGCCTTGGAAATTAGATTTGTTTTAGTTCTCTGAAATGTGTGTATGCAACCATGCCTTACAGATTCTACCACTAACTAAAACAATGAAAAAAAAAGTTTAGTTTGTTGAAGTGCTATCGCACAGGTCTGTGGTATAGATCAGTTGTATTAAACGTACCTATGCTGCTGCTTTCTAGTGGTGCAGCCATCCTCATTGCTTTCTTTGTTAAATCGTATGTCAGACATCAAAGATAAACAGCACTTTGGAATACCACTGAGGTATATTTGACTCATAGTTAGATTTGCTGGGTTGTTTGAGCTTTACTTTCTTTTAGGGTGGATTTAATGGAAAATAATTGCAGGAAGCCATTGGTAATTCCAAGCATGAATTATCAGGAGCATGAATCTAAAAAGCACTGGTGCATTCACACAGTATTATGGATCTTAAACTGCTAATGTTTGATGTGTAAGCATCTCTTTATGGATACTGAATCCCAAAATACTGTCATATTAGTTATAAACTAATGTGATGACCAGATTCCTAGATGTTAAGCTTTAAAAGGCAGGTTGCACTATTATTTCCCCTACTCATAGATGTGGAAAAATTGGGTCTTCCAGATGTAACTAGGAATGTTTTAAATGTACAAGTAAAAATTTTTGTATTTCCAGGTGTAACCAGGAATGTTTTCAATGTACAGGTAAAAATTTTTGTATTACATCCAAAATGCACAGATTTGCCTTTCTAAAGCCTGGAAGGTGGTCATCAACAAGAAGTGTGAAATGAAATCTGACAACCTTTCTCATAATTAGTTCAGTTACCAAACATTGTTGAAAAACACATGAAAAAGTAAGGTTATTAAAAATGTAAACAGTATGAATACACTCTTACTTTACATTAGACTACTGGATTTCATATGGTATCTAGAAACAGTATATTATTGTAGACTTGTAACCTGTTTAACATACATGCTCTATATTAAAATACAGACAGAAAACTTGCAATATGGATTGAATGCATTAGACCTGATTAATGCAGCATGAGGTCTACAAAAAGCTCTACAATCCCTTGCAAATTTATGTACTCTTTATTAAAAATTTCATAACCTTTCAACTGTATACAGTGTTTTAAATCATGTATTTCTTTTAGCTTTTACAGCTTGAGATATTTCCTAGAACAGTATGTTTTATCTTAATTTGAAGAAAACACTTTTGATACAAAGCCCTCATTATCAGAGAAAAATTTTTAACAAAAAAGTTCAAATAATTCTTGTCAGCTTTTATGACTGGACCTTTGTAAAAACAAAGCTGCAAGCTTTGGTCAACTGTATTTTTACTTTTTTTTAAAACAAACTATCAATGCTTTATATATAGTCTCTATCTGACATTACACAGATTTTTGTAGATGCAGAAACTAACACTTTTAAATAAAAATTTGCAAGCACTCTAGTTAGGAAGCTTTGGAAAATTTTTGGTGTACCCCGTCCTGAATTGCAGGCAGTCTTACAAGTCCCTTTCTAGAAACTAATATTGAACCTACCATATATTTATATTGTATTTTGTATCTTACACTTTCAACACTGCCCACTGATAAGCACATGTCTTGGATTATACAAATCTAATGTATTCTTTGATGGAGTGAATTCATATTCCCTTTTAATAACCAAGTTCACAGCTGACTGGCAGGTTATCTTTTAAAAATATGATTTTAACTTACATTGGGGGTTCTGGTTGTGTGGAAGGAGTGGGTAAATTGGGTGTAATACACAGGAAGTCATTGTAGGCTTTTTATCATCTCTGTAGAGGATAAAGATTTGAGATTTATTGATGAGCCTCTTCAAAGTTCCTCACATTGCCATCTTCAGTGTTTTTTACGTTTGCTGAAGGCTTGTTTAAAGGATTATTTAGCTATTTATGTAATATTATAAGCATAAAGTTCAACTGTTTCAGTTACAAAACTGCTCAGTTTTTCAGCTTTAATCATTTCTTTACAAGTGATCCATTTTCATCATACTAGTCTGCTATGTGATTGAGATATAGTAATCTAGTCTTTGGTTTAGTCTCAAGGAATTTATTTTTGAAACTTTATGTCCATGACTCCTACCTGTACTCAGGCTTGCAGCCTACTCTGTCTGAGTTTCATCATACTGTACTTGAAAAACTGTTAATTTCCTCTTTTGATGTTCCTCCCTGAGTTATAAGCATAGTGTTCAAGAGGATGCTTTTGGATGCCTTATCAAGATAGCATATAAAACTGACACTTCCTTGCACTCTGAGGAAGACTGTTAGAGATTTTTTGTGTAGTATGACTGTATTTATTACAAATAGATAATAAAGTGCTTTTTTTAGGATGCTGTATTTTTAAATCCATTAATTTATAAGTATCAGAAAACACTTAACAGTCACTACAGTATTGTTAATGGTTCCAATACAATTCTATGAAATTAAATATAGAATAATAATAGGTTCTAACAATGTTTTGGAGATGAGTTTGCACCTCTGTCTATTAAAATTAATTACCGTATGTCTTACTGGTAGTAGTCTATAATCTTAACCAAATATTTTACTTTAAGCTTTGATGTGAAGTGATAACTTTGTATGTTTTTATTAAGAAAAGCAGCATGAGTTTAGCTCTCTCTCTTTCTCAAGCTGCTGAACAACTTGAGAGGGTATAGGATTTTTCAGCTTCGTAAAGCATACATTCAATTCTTTTGAAATTCATATTATTTAAGAAGGACAATGCTTTGCACTGTTATGCTAGAATGAAGATATCAGCTTTCAGTTGTTTAATTGACTACTTGAATGATAACAAAATGGTATTTGTAATATTTTGGTGAAATACTATAGAAAGAGAGACTACTGTATCCCTGTAGAAAAGGTGAACACAATAGTAATTAAAAATAACATCTATCTTTTGTCTTCAAGATAAAATGAATGTGTTTTAGTGAAGTTATTTAAAAATAATGAACAAGTCTTCAGCTTATACACCGGGCTTTGAGTTTCAATGCAGTCATGGTTATTTTTTAATCAGTCACTGACTGCCAATGTTCTGTAATAAATGAACATCGTATCATATATGTGGAAACATTTCCATTGCGCTGCTGTGGATTCTCATCTAGTTATTGTGAACACATATGCATGACTACAACTTTGTGTCTGCGTATGTGTTTCCATGAGTTTGTGAATATGTGACGTAGTGTTTTTACAATAATCAGCGAATATACAGGTGGATGGTATCTGCAAACTCAGCATCCTGTGCTGGGATGAAAGTCACCATGAAGACTTGGAGACAACCGTGGGCAGAAGTGCCCGTCAGCATTTTGTCATGAAAGTTCTAGAAGCTCGGTCTGGTTTAGATCTGGAGAAAGTGTTCGTACGTTTGTGTGATATGTGAAAAAGCCGTTCATTCGATTTGGAGGAGCTGAGTGGGAACTCTCTCTCTCTGGGACCAAATTCCTCGCTGGAAGGGTGAGTGTTGAAAACAAACAATAAATTCACATTTTAGTGGCTTATTGTTTTGTTACCATTTCTTATCATTTATTTCTATTATGTGGTGTTGTAGAGTGTCACAGGCTAAGTCTAACGAGAGATGTTTCTCTCTTTACGGATGTTTCATGCACATGCTCATGGAAGTCATGGATAGCCATATGATTAGCCATGCAAAAAGTCATACACAGGAACTTGGCCATTTAAGTGAACTGGTGACATAGAGACATGAAAAGTTAAAATGGAGAACACTTAGTGACTGGATGGGAGATGGGAGTTAATCCCATAATTTATTTTTCATTTTATGACTGGTTAATGGGTTTGGGAAGTGGTTCAATAATTTTCTTTTATCATATCACATTTTTAACCTGTCTTATGTTAGTTTTGTAGAATAAATTATTTTTGTAAACCAAGTTTGATTGACACACGTTAGATATAGTGAATTTAGTTTCATAAGAGAGAGAGAGAGAGAGAGAGAGAGAGAGAGAGAGAGAGAGAGAGAGAGAGAGAGAAATGCCAGGTCACTTGAGAGAGAGAAAGAGGGAAGGCCACAGCTACCAACATTTCAAAGGTAAGAGTTATCAATCTGTTTTCCTTGTTACATATGCATCGTTGTATATTTGTACATAACGTAAGAATGCCTGGTGTAGGCACTTAAACAACATTCAAAGTGCGTGAACCATACAAAGAAGTGAAAATACAATCAAAACAAAGCATTGGGCAACACTAGTGCCCATGCATTATACCTTGTTCTACTCAATACCTAAACGTGCATCACCCTTTATCCAGAGATCGAAGTAATGTACTGTATGTACAGTACATCTAAATTTTAAAAAATCTGAAAAACTGCTCTGCGATAGTTGGCAGTGCTGTTTGGCCAAAGGAAATGTTGGTAACACTGCTTAGACTCATAAAAAGACTGGAAAAAGGGTTTGAGAGCATGTGAGGCCTGGAAAACTTTCCAAGGTGGGAGGAGGGAAGGATGTCGGATGGCTGGCCGCACTGGGAGGGGAACAGCAGTAAGGCTATTTACAGAAAGACACACCAAGAGAAGAGAAAGGGTTGTTTTGGACAGTGGGTGGCGCAGGGACCTCGATGATACAATGGTGTTGGAGTAGGCGGGGGAGGAGGAGGGGAGGACCCAATCCCCAGCAGTTTTCAAGACTGGCCAATGTATGCAGTGTTGGGACTGCACACAGGTAATTAAAAGAGAAAAAGTTGTTTTATTACAGTATTTATGTTTAAGTAAAATGGGAAAAAGATACACACCTTATCCATTAGTGTAACCTACCATATTGCATGTGCATGAGAGGAAAAAAGGGTGTGCTTTTTTTATGGTACGAGAGAAAAAAAGGCTGTGCTTTTTTATGGTATGAGAGAAAAAAAGGATGTGCTTTTTTTATGGTAGAGAAAAAAGTGTCCTTTTTTGAGTGTATAGTATATTTTTTTCCAAATATGGCAAAATAAGGTAGATAATTACTTTTTGCATACAGTTTTCAGTTGAAAGTGTGATGGTCATTGTTCTTAAACATATTTAGTTTTATGATTACGCAGTATGATAAGTTAGGGGAAGGAAGGTACAGAGTTACCATTTTGACCTGGTAGAGTGTTTTACTTGCTCTTATCTGGATTTTGCCCTTATCCAACAGAGTTTGCTATATATGTATATACAGTATATATGTACAGTAGAAAATAAGATGTAGGCTAATATATATCTCTTAAAAGTTTCTTACATGTAATTTATTTTTTCTTATTTCAGAAGATCTCTTAACCCTTGTTTAATTCTTTAAGTATTCATTATTGGTAATGTAAGATGTTATTGTGTGTCAACAAAATAGAGATTTAACCTCCCCGCTATTTTCGTCGTTTAACGACTGTTGAACAATTCAAGAACTTCAAGTAAATAAACAAGTTTCTTTGAGGTTTATTTATTTCCATCCGACAGTTGTTTCCCACCAACCATCAACTCACCACTTTCCTTACCACGGCTTGTTTTTAACTCTGGGAAATATTAAGAAACTTTTACAGGGAACCTTGTTATGGAACTTATTCTCTGCTAACATGGAAAAATAAAATATCGAGTCTACATTTCTGAGCCCCAGAGTGGCAGTGGGCGGCATGTTTCTCCACCCTTTTTTACCAGCTGCGGCTGTCAGTTATTCCTAGCATTCTACTGCATAAGCTCTGGTCGGAGTGAAGATCTAATATCAACTGGGAACTCTTCAGGCACTTTAAGACGTCTGGTTACTTTGAGCTTGGTATCATTTTTTGTTGGCACAAATCAATTGAGTAACTGAAGTAATTTTTCTTGACGTCCATATCACTAGTCCCATAAATTAAATCTCATGACTTATATATCTTTTACTGCCATTATTGAATTTTAAGAGATCTTTTATCCTGTTTTAATAGTTCATAGTAACTAATTTCAAGACGGCATATTCTTCCTTGCAAGGTTTAATTTAGATAGATTGGTTTATCAGAAATTTAGTTTCTAGGAGTTATGTGGTCTAAATTTATATTTGTAGAATTGTATCTATATTATGGATCTCGTTATATTTATGGTATTCATTTTTTTGTATAGGTTGTGAGAGATTCAAGACAAGGGGACATGGTGTTCAGTGCCATGGACACCGCATCTGGGTGGCATCATTAATTTTTTAATAGTGACGTCTCTAAGATACTATATTGTGATTAAAAATAATAAATGTTTAAATTTTAGCCTCTCTATTCATTGTCTCCTGGAGGTTTAGTATATATATACCCTGTTCTGAATAATATATATATATATATATATATATATATATATATATATATATATATATATATATACAGTGTACATATATGTATGTATATATATACAGTATACACACACACACACACACACACATATATATATATATACATATATATATATATATATATATATAACTCTAACTCTCTTATATATATATATATATATATATATATATATATATACACACTCTACCGAATCAGAATGATAACTGTACCTTCCTTCCCCTAACTTATCAATGCATAATCATAATAAACCTAAATATTTATGAACAATAACCATCACACTTTAAACTGAAAAATGTATGCAAAAAGTAATTATCTACCTTATCTTCCCATATTTGTAACAAAATATACTGTATAAATAAACTTAATGAAAAAAAGCAAACCCCTTTTTAAGTTTTCTTTAAAAGAAAATTACCGTGCCGGCTTTGCCTGTCCATTTGCACGTTTTCTGTCTGCCCTTAGATCTTAAAGACTACAGAGGCTAGAGGGCTGCAAATTGTTATGTTGATCATCCACCCTCCAGTCATCAAACATACCAAATTCCAACCCTCTAGCCTCAGTAGTTTTCATTTTATTTAAGGTTCAAGGTAGCCATAATTGTGCATCTGCCAACGCAACAGCACAGGCCACCACAGCTGGCTGAGAGTTTCATGGGCCATGGCTCATACAGAGTTGTACCGTGACCACTGAAAGATAGATCTGTTTTCGGTGGCCTTGATTATACGCTGTACAGAAAACTCGATTGCGCCGAACAAACTTCGGCGCATTTTTTACTTGTTTCTCTCATACACAACATGCAATATTGTAGGTTAAACTAATGGATAATGAGGGCCTCTTTCTTTTTCCTATTTTGCTTAAACATAAGTATTGTAATAAGACAACTTTTTCTCTTTCACTTTCTGGGAAAAACCAATACAGCTTTGTTTTGCACCTACCTTCAAAAAAAGTTGCAAACATTGGTAGCCAACCGCAACAGCCTTCGAGATCTCTCTTTCTTTCTTTCCATAACTCTCCCCCTCTCTCTCTCTCTCTCTCTCTCTCTCTCTCTCTCTCTCTCTCTCTCTCTCTCTCTCTCTCTCTCTCTCTGGTCCTGTTCCTATTTCTAAGGTGTGGAAATCAAACCTATCTTACAAAAAGTTTATTCTGTGAAGCTAACATATAACAAGTTAAAAACATGGTAATGAAGAAAAATGCTAAAAGAACCAAAAAGAATGTAAATGATAAATGAATATCTTCCTCAACAAAACATCTTAGCAAACACCAAAATTATAAATGGGATTCTTTCCCACTTCACTCCCTAACCCAGATAAGTCTCCATTGTAATTACGTCCTTCGTCATAGCTCCTTTTAAGTGACCACTCCCCATAATGGCTACGTTACTTGCATGTCTGTGCATATGCATGACTATTCCAGCCCAACCATGGCTTCATTTCATGGCTCCATTGAAAGCTCTATCAAGGATAAATACCCCTCATTAACAATAAAATCAAAAAGGTCTGATATACTATCACAACACCACGAACACATGTCAAAACACTGATAATAAAAATGACATAAAAGATAAATCACTAAAACGATAATCATGTCTGTGGTAACACTTGTAAAAGTTACTAATTTTAAAGTTTAAAACCTACTCTTCCAGCAACAAGGGAATCCTAATTCCCGAGCATTCCATTGCGTCTAACTGCACTGACTTTTCAAAAAGGATGAATAAATCTTCACAAGAGGCCCTTCACACTTAGCGATTTCCACAATGCACAAAGTAATACACACTTCCATTTAACACACCCTGAAATCTGATTAAAACCGGACCTCAGGCTTCTAGAAAATTCTATCTAGAACAGGGATGGAAAGCTCCGCCCAGACACATGTTGATGATGCTTCAAAATTCAAAGGTTGGTGTACAAACAATGCTGAATTATCAGACGTCCAGGTCACATTCTTATACCTGTGAGATTTGCTAAACATCGCAAGAGATCGTGTGTCGCGAGCACGTACACAAATTCTTACTTACTTTAGTGCACAGAGCCCGCACCACCTACCTTTGTGTCACCCTGACACAAAGTTCATTTATTCAATTTCTATGGTGCGGTTTCATGATTCACCGTCACTTGTGGAGACTGTCTCTCCTTGGAGCAGCATAGAATTGGTGGCACACATGATTATGATAATCATCAGTATCACACCGAGAACACATGGTGAAGATTAACTTGTGGTTACTGAATAGTTCAACATAGTCTATTTCCGCCACTTGTTTCAACGCTGGCAATGTTGTAATCTCCAGTAAAGCCGGTAATTTCACAACCTTATGGTAATCACGCACATGGTGCATAAAGATCCTCGCTGACGAGTTATAGATCTTTCTGCTAACCACAATAAATTGCGTAGACACTATTCTGCACACTCCATCAAATAGCTGTGATCCCTCCAGAAGAAACGGTGTCGAAGCGTTGCAACAAACCTGCGTCAATCTGCATCTTCGACAATAAATCGCTGAAGTTGTTTCCAGTGGCATAACCATGTAGTCATTCGGAACCATTGCGAACGTACATTTTGTAGCAGTCAGGTCATGTGTCAATTGAAACTCACACCCCTTTAAATCAATATCCCTCAAAACAAACCCCTTAATATCACAAATATACATATTATGAACTATTGTATATCTGTCCTTATAATCAACAGCTACTATTTGAAACTTGGTTCCTATAATATACATACTTTCTATTCCCTCTAACATCACTATATTATTATATGGACTAGGAAAAGGTCCTATTATATAACTACGAAATGGGTCCTTAGTACTAGTAGGAATCTCCACGATTAATCCCCTGTCTAATAAACTCACTTTTATTATCCCATAGTATCTATATAAATAACCACCTGTGAAAATTATGTTGGAAACCACTTATAAGCTCCATTCATCATAACTGATTCTAACACCCCCAAAGGTAAAATATCTTCAGAAATACTCCCTTCTGACGATACTATTACCGCTTTTACTTGAGATTTGACCTCTTCTAGCCATGATCCGGTCTCTTTCTCAATATTCAAAATCGTCGTATGAACTGTAAACAGGGCTGTTATCAAATCTAGGTCACCCTTGACCCCCTGAACAGTGACTTGTAAAACATTGTAAATTTTCCTCAAATCTTCAAAATGCTTACGTAACTCTACGTTACTCCCACTTAACTTTTCCAAAAGTCTTCCCCTGATCAGCTACCTTAGCTTCAAATGCCAGCCTCTGTCAGGCCAGTAACCGCTACCCCACCTATCGTTAATGTTGTCGCCCCCATAGCTAAAGCAACTGCCGCTCTTTTACGCCTTCACTTCTACCACACGAAAGTTTTGAAAGATACAAATGATACAAACAACCCAAATGATACAAAAAACGCAAATGACACAAATGATACAAAACTTTCTTGTTAGAAAGCTGACAAATTATCTAAATAACTGCATCTGAAAACAAGAGAAAAAACCTATAAATAATTTCTTAACCCGAACAAACAGAACCAAGAAAACACAATAGTAAACACTCCACCCCCCCCCAAAAAAAACAAAGAAAAGCCACTAAAACTTTAAACTGTTCTTTTAATCATAGAAATGTGTTAATCTTGTTACCCCCGTGTCTTCATTCAAAACTATGAACCTATTTCCCCTTTTTCTCTTCTATAACACGAAATGGCCCTTCAAACTCGGGACCTAACTTGTAATTCAAGTCATTTCTGACATTTATTTTCAAAAACACTTTATCCCCACCTGCAACTCTTGCGCTGTCTGATTTCGTACTACTTCTCGCGATCATCTCTTGTGTCTTCGGCTCAAGATTACATCTAAGACGAGCGCGTCTTTCTTTAACTGTAGCAATTAAGGCTCTAATTGCATCATCACAACAAGAAGGAATTGCCAACAAATCAAATGCACCCCGAACTGGATAACTAAATAGCCTTCACCGGTAACATACCAATGGTGTCACTAACCGTTGTATTTATGCTGTCTGACCACATCTATATATCTATCCCAATTAATATCATTACCACCCACTGTTACTCTTAGAGCTTCGAGCACTTTTCTATTAGCTCCCTCACACAACCCATTAGCCTCTGGCCTATACGGAAGAATATTTACCTTCTGTATCCCCATAATTTCCGCCAGACACTCTTACGTTCTATTCACAAATTCTCTCCCATTCTCAGTGATAAGTATCTCTGGTACCCCATACCTAAAAAAATACCCATGGAAAAATGTCACCGCAACCTCATCCGCCGTCTTATGCTTTAACGGAAACATCTCCACGAACCTCGTTAATTCATCAACGACCACCAACAATGCTTATGACCATACCCCGACTCACAAAAGTTTGTTAACAAATCCATATGAACCCTCTGAAAAGGCCTCCTGGCGATAGGAAAAGACCCCAATTTACATGACGTAACCGTCGCCGGTTTACATGAATTACACACGGAACATTCTTTCACGAATCTCTTCACTGAAGAAAACATATTTTTCCAGAAAAAATTATCACTACCTCCTGATACGTCTTCTCAGTTCCCAAATGTGGACTACCAAATTTACAATGTGTAATCTCCAAAACCACTGGGATCAACTCTTTAGGTACCAAAATCTGTGTTGTATCCCCCTTATCCTCACTACTCCTCAATTTATATTTTATTTTCCTCACCAAGAAATTACCCTCTAACTCCAAACCTGAATGAGGCCATCTATATTCCTTTCACGCTAATTCACCCCTAAGAAACACCTTTGCGTCCGTTAAAACTTCCATCTTGTTTCTTCTCCAACAAACTAATATCCCAGTCAACAAACTTGCCAGTTGCATTACACACATGCTCATCCTCCGTGTCCACAAAATTCCTACTGAGAGCATCCGCTACCACATTATGTTTACCCTCAATGTACCTAAGCTTAGCATCAAAATCCCTATTTGTCAAAAACCACCTAGCCCTCTTAGGAGACAGATCAGGTATATTAAAAAAAATCCAACAACAGCTTATGATACGTAAGAACTTCCACTTTATTCCCCATTAGCAGCATCTGAAAATGAACCAACTAGACACTGCTGCAAAAGCCTCCTTATCGACTGTCACCATTAACCTTTCATTACTTCCATGTGTTTTGAACTTCCTGCTATAAAATGCTACTGGATGTAATTTACCCTCAAATTTCTGCATTAAACAAGCACCTACCCGCTCATGACTGGCATCCATCACTAATGTGCACGGTAAAGAAAAATCAGGAAACCTCAAAACTGGAGGGCTCGTCAAAGTCTCCTTGACTTTCTGAAAGGCTGCCTGCTGAGCATCGCCCACGAAAACTTCACGTCTTCCATCAGTACATCCGTCAAAGGTGCCAACAATGTAGAAAACCCTTTCACGAACCTATGGAAAAACCCCGCCATTCCCATGAACGAGCAAACATTTTTCTTATTTCTAAGTGTAGGAAAATTTGCAATCGCTTTCACTTTCTTGTCATTCACTCGAATACCTTCTTTAGAAATGAAAATGACGTGTACTAGATATACAATATTCTCCCTTCAAAAAATAACACTTGGCTTGTTTAACTTTCAGACCTGCCATCCTAAACCTCCTGAGGATTTCCCGCAGTGCAGGCGCGGCCACGCCGGACGCGGCGAGCGTGGAAGTTGCAGGGAAGAGGTTCCCGCGGCAATTTGAATCGTAACGTATCTTATGTGGGTGGCCACACCGGACGAGCGGGAAGGCTTGACCCTCCGCAGTTGCTGCCGAGCGATGTAACATGTTTAAAAATACCGCGGCGGTTCCCGGAGTCTTCACCCAAGAAAACACTATTTTCCATCAGTTGCCAAAGTGTCACGTGTTCATTGGTCATGCCTGGCCATAATAGCTACAGAAGAATTAACTGAGGAGGTGTTTCGGAGGAGAGCTTTGTGGGATCCACGTGATCCACTCCACAAAAATAACATCGTGTTAAGAAAAATAAATTGGGAAGATATAAGCAATCAATTACGTATGGATGGAAAGTAAAAATAGTGCGTGTGCCTTTTCATGTATTGCAACCTATTCATTTTAAAGCATCATCATTTAATTCCTTTTATAACTATATATATATATATATATATATATATATATATATATATATATATATATATATATATATATATATATATATAGTGTGTGTGTGTGTGTGACTATATGCTTGTACAGTATATATCAATGCTAAACTTAAATAAATATTTCATGACAATTCACTTTGTTTCCTATTGATGGTGTTGCTCATAATTCTTTTTAAAGAAAATAGAAAGTCATGTATACAAGAATATATGAAATTTTTATCACACCGTGATTTATATACATTCATGAAGCTACAAATGTGTAATCAATTCAATTCACGCTATTTCGGAAATATCCCCATCGAGATATTCCCAAGTAGCGTGAATTGAGTATTAAGCTTACATTTGTAGCTTCATGAATGCACAAGAATATATATAGATATATATAATTCCTATATATACATATACATATACACACACACACACACACACACAGATATATATATATATATATATCCTGTATATATACATATACATATATGCACATATATATATATATATATATATATATATATATATATATATATATATATATATATATATATATATATATACAGATATATATATATATATATATATATATATATATATATATATATATATATACAGGGTGTTTTGAAAATCTACAGCATAAACTAAAATTGATATGGACAAAAACAAAAGTAATTCAGAACAGGTATTTATTTAAGTTTCTCTCTGAGTATTCAATGTTTTGTCTGGCCTCCATCTGCCTGTACCACAGTCTGCATTCTTGAGGGCTATGATTTCAGCAAATCACAAAAAAGCTGAGACTCAAACTCCATTTCACTGAGCACTTTGGTCACCTCTCTTCGTGCAGGTCGTCGAGGCTTGGTATACCATCATAGTTCACTGTGCACGCTTCAACACGATCCTTTGAGATACTACCAATGTTTTCACACACATTAAGGTCAGGGGAGCTACCTGGAAATTCACTTGGCGAGAAGAAATCAATACCACTGTTTTGAAGCAGCTCCTGCGTCTGAAAAGCCTTGAAACATGGTGCCTTATCATTCAAAATTGTAACTTCTTCAACAGATAACACATTTTCAGGATCTTTGAGGAAAGGAAATACTCCACCAGTAAGCAGTTTCTCTGAAGTATTCGCTATTCCATGACTGTCCTTTTTCTTTGATAATCCACATTAACCATTTGGCTGTGAAACAGAAAAATTCCCAGACATTCAGGAAATTTCACAACTTGCCAATAACGCACGTCATCGCTGATATCATCAAACTTTGCAACCCAAATGATGTCATTTTATGATTTGGCTTCCTGACTGTGTAAATGAAGAATTCATCTGATGCGCAACATGGAGAAAGTCAGCTTCATCCCAATCTTTAAGAAATGAACCACAAACCATGCACAGTCTTCTCCTCTGTTGGGAGTGATGTTGGGCTTGCTTGATAACATGAAATGGCTTTTGATACCAGATTTTTCAACTCACGATATACAGCACTATAACATCTCTTCTTTCCTCTTTTTGTTTCTAGTTTGAGCGCCAATTTACATAAAGACTTTCTTGGTCTACCCACTGCCTCCAGCTATGATGTCTTTTGACTCTGAGAAAGGACTTCAGGCCTTCCAAGATTCTCACTCTTTTCATGATGACAGTCGCATGGATTTTTGTTCAGTTTCTTTTAACAAAGGATTTATCTCTTTTAATGTATTTAGCATCCAGGAACGTGAAATGAAGGATGCACCAGCATCCCTGGCCTCTGAAGGTCATAGCTCGGATTCGGTCAATCCATCAGATTTCTCCGGAGTTGTTAGCCATGGCTGTATCTAACTCCGTCAACAAGTCTTAAAAATACAAGAAAATGTAAAATGAAAATAGCTTAATAGAAACTTAAAATAATGTACTTGGAGATAGGCTATAGCAGAAAACTTCATAACTTTCCATTTGTTCTGTGGAGGGGGTCTCTAATTTCGAATCACCCAGTATATATATATATATATATATATATATATATATATATATATATATATATATATATATATATATATATATATATATATATATATATATATATATATATATATATATATATACATATATATATATATTTATATATATATATATATATATATATATATATATATATATATATATATATATATATATATATATATATATATATATATATATATATATATATATATATATATTTTGTGTGGTCAAAGAGACAGAAACTGGTACTGATTAATTTATTTACCTGGTCACTGGTGTACATAGCAGCATGCAAACGGAAACGAAGTGCCTGACCTTTGACTGCCCTGACCCATACTCTGAGTGAGAGCAAGTTGTGTTTGTTAACGAGGGGAACCGTCTACTATCTGCTCCAGCATGGCTCTGCAGGCGACGTTGCTGGCGTCAGTGGAAAGTCTCCGGGGGGCGGTGGGGTCTTGATATGTTAAGGTGGTGGCTTTGGTGAGGGCTGCCTTCATTTGTTCGAACGCCTTTTGCTGTGGGGCTTCCCAAGTCAGTGCTTTCGGCTTCCCCTTCAGTACTCCGGTTAGGGGATACATGATGCGGGCAATGCTTGGCACGAAGTGTCGGTAGTAGCTGACCATGCCGAGGAACTCCTGTAGGGACCTGATGGTTTTTGGTGCTGGAAACTCCTTCACTGCATTCACCTTGGAGGCCATGAGGCAGACACCTGCCGGAGAGACCTTGTATCCCAGGAAGCTTACCTTCTCCACTCCAAAGGTACATTTGTCGAATCTGATGACCAAACCGTTCTCCTGAAGGTGTTTCAGCATAGCTCGACGTGACCCAGGTGCTCCTCCGGGGACCTGGAGATCAGGATGTTGTCTATGTAGCAGGCGCAGAGAGGTAGGTCCCCCAAGATGCTGTCCATAAGGCATTGGAATGTGGCCCCGGCATTCCTGAGGCCAAAGGTGGAGTAGGAGAAGGTATATGTCCCGAACGGCATGATGGTGGCTGTCTTCGGAACGTTGTCGGGATGTACTGGTACCTGAAAATAAGACTTGAGCAAATCCATTTTTGTGAATATCTTGGCCCCGTGCAGGGCACCTGTTAGGTCCTGCATGTTTGGCAGGGGATAGTGGTCCGGTGCTGTCATTAGGTTCAGCCGACGATAGTTCCCACAGGGCCTCCAGGAACCATCTGGTTTCTTCACCATGTGGAGGGGGGACGCCCATGGACTCTATGCCTTTCTGCAGATACCCATCCTTGCCATTTTGGCGAACACTCGTTTAGCATCTTGGAGTTTCTTGCGTGGCAAGCAGCGGAACTTGGCATGTGTCGGCGGGCCTGTGGTGGTGATGTAGTGATGGATGCCGTGCTTGGCCTGAGTACCTGGCACCTGGCGCAGTTCTGGCTTGAAGGCATCTGGGAATTCGTAGAGGAGGGCATTGTATTTGTTTGATGAGATGGAGCATTCCCAGTCCAGTGGAGAGCGGTTGGGAGTGACAGGTTCCAGTATCCAGCAGGCGTTTTCGGCAGATGTCTAGTAGCAGTCTGTGATGTGTGAGGAAATTGGTGTCCATTAAAGGAAACTTGACATTTGTGATGACGAAGGGCCATTCATATTTATGGACCAGGATGGATATTCTGCGGGTCCAAGTTCCATAGCAGAGGATGGGGCTTCCATTTGCGGCCACTAGTGTGGCTGCGGCACCGGACGCGCAGTCGCTGTCCTCCCTCGATGGTGGAAATACTGATTGCATAGCCCTGGTGTCTACCAGCATCCGTCATCTTGATATGGCTTCGTGGATGAAGAATCCTGCTGACTGGTGTTCCTTAAAGTTTGCCATTGCTGCTATGGGTGGCCGCCTTTCTAGTTTTTTGTGAAAGAACAGGGGGCTCTACAATTTCTGGTGTTGCTTCCGAACCTCCGATGGAAGTAACACCAGGCTGGATTTGTCCTTGTCTTCTGCTGCTGTGGCGGCGCCTTCTTCCTGTATATCACGTTTGTGTCCCCCACTTCGGCTTCTTCTGCTACCAGGCTGCAGGTGTTGCAGTGCGTTTGGAGGCCTTGGTGGCCTTGTGGAGTTTGTGTGCGATGTTCACCAATTTGTCCATTGAGAGGGCATCCGCATCCATGATTTGTGCCCTCACCTCCTGTGGAAGGCGTCGCAGGAATATTTCCCACAACAAGCTGATCTCCCTCCTCCATCTGTCTGAGTCGACGCCTGGCAGCATCAGGAGACCTCGTAGTTCGTCCCAGGCATCCCTGGGTGATGTGTCCCCCAGGGGCTGGGTCATCAGGTCGAGGGTGCATTGGGCTCTCTCTGGGATGGGCATGGAGTATGTATTGATGAGTTTCTCTCACAGGTCTCTGTACTTGACTTTGCCCGGCTGCGAGTCCAACCATGGGGTGATTTTGTTGAAGACCTCCTCCAGTAGCTTTGTCATGGTGACATCTGCTTTGGTTTCCTTGTCCATGATTTTTGCTATCCGGAAATGGATGTCTGCCAGCAGGAACCAGGATGCAGTATTTTGCCGCGAGAACAGTGGGAGTTTTATCGCCTGGCTTATTGCTGCCTTTGAAGGCGAGAGGGGGATACAGAGGATCTGTGCGTCCTTGGAACGACTTTCAATCTCAGTGTTTGACATTTTGCCTTACATCAAAACGCAAAATAAGCACAGTATTTAGTCCGTTAATGGTGTTTGGGGCTTGTCAGAAGTCAAAACTGTATGCCGTGTAGTTCCGTTAATGACTCCTGAATGCGGTCGACATGAATCGTAAATGGCAGGGCCAAACCATTTGAGAGCACCAGAACATACCTGAAGGAGGTACACTGTAATTAGTGTGTTAATGGCGTGGGTGTTCTCCGAGGATGGAGCTTTCAGAGGCCTAGACTTTGTCGCTGTATGGTTCCGTTAAGGGCTCTCTGAAGGTAAAGCGGCCCTAGTAAGTCCGTTAATGGCGAAGCCAAAACCGCTGTGCTTACCGTCGCTCCTTGGGTCACCAGTTGTGAGGTCAAAGAGACAGAAATGGGTACTGACTAATTTGTTTACCTGGGCACAGGTGTACATAGCAGTGTGCAGACGGAAACGAAGTGCCCGACCTTTGATTGCCATGACCCATACGCTGAGTGAGAGCAATTTGTGTTTGTTAACAGTCAATCAAATAGCAATAATAATAGACATAATATACATACAGTGATAAAATATATATTGGTAAAAAGGCCAGGAAATTCTACATACAAATATATACATGAGATTCTCACTGTGTTGATAGATGCAATACATGATCATGATTGATGGGAAAGGAAGAGATGTCTGACGTCTTTACAATATATATAACTTGATGCTATCTGCAAGTAACTGCAGCTCTTCAAAAATATATGTGGATACATGAAAAAATAATTAATAAACAGTCTCCTGTTTGGTTTGTAACGCTCCACAGCAGAAAAAATGTGATGGTACCTCTGGTTACAGTTCAGATAGCGCATTGAGAAAGAAGGACAGGCTGGGATAGCAGAGTGGGGAGGGCCTTGTCCGCTTGGGAAATTTTACACCTGTTATTGGCTCAACAACAACAAAAATGGCATTACAAATAATTTTGTTTATTGCCTCTGAGTAACTAATAGAGATGTGCCATCACTACTACAATTATGTCATAGAAATTTTGTGGGTGGGAGAGCACTTGTGTACTTTGGGATACTTCTCAACTGTTATTGGCTCAAAAATAGGCTGTTATATAACATAATTTTGTTTATCACCTTTGAGTGGCTGATACAGATGCATCATGACTATGTCATAGAAGTTTCCTTCTCTCTCTGACTGCTTGCAAAGATACCAATGCACTAGTTCCAAGGCACACTCCACTGCTTTTTCTATTTGTACATCTTTTGTTGGTAATCAAGAATTAAACAGCTGCTGCATGGTACTTCGTGTCAAAATGCATTCTACTGATATTGTGGCTTTTGTGGTTGTCCTTGTAGTGTTGCAGGTACTGTTTTTGCTGTGTGGTGTTTTGCATAGTGCGTATGGCCCCACCACTTCCTAAGAATGCCAGGAAGGAGCTGGAAATCATTGAGAAGATCGAGGTTTGCTGGTCCATGATCTATACCATGGGCAAGTACAGCATAACATAGTCTACCTTGAAGGACATCAAGAAATACTCAACAACCTTGGGAAGAAGACTTCCAGGAGTGGGGCCCACAGGGTCATGGTCAAGCCCCGCCATGAGGAGGTTGAACAGTTGATCATGATCTGGTTATGTCAGCACAGGTCAACCAAGGCACATGTGCATGGTGCTAAGTTGAAGGCTGCTGTTACAAAGTTTGCAGGTCTATATAGGATTGTGAACCTAAGGTGTCAGAGGTCTGGCTGTTTCAGTTCAAAGTTTGACATTGGCTTTCCAAAAAGAAGACTCGTGGCGAAACCTTGGATGCTTCTGAGAGGGGAATAGAGGAATTTTGGCAGATGTTGAGTCTTGATGAAAAATGAAGGCCTTGTTTCGAGTCAAATGTACAATGCTGATGAAACTGGTCTACTCCATTGCTCCTTGCCCACTAACACCTTGGCTAACGAGAAGGAAAAGAATTTACCGAGCAGAAAGCTTTCAAGCAAAGTATATCTGCTCTGTTGTATGCAAATGCTTCTGGTAGCCATCAATGCAAACCAGTTGTAGCTGGACATGCAAAGCAACCCTGTGCCCTGTGTGAGTTGATGAATAGTTTTCCAGTGATTTGGTATCATCAGGCAAAGGCTTGGTTCACTACCAAGACTGTCACTGATTTGTTCCATGATCACTTTTATTATCAGACACAGGACCTTGGCAATACAAGGCCTTGCTTCTCATCGACATTGTGCCTCAACATCCTACTGCAACCCAGATGGTTGGTGTTGAAGGTCATATTTGGGTCATGTTTTTGCTCCCTCATATGAATGCACTCATACAACTGATGGAATGAGGTGTTACTGTTGCAACGAAACGACTTTACCATAGGAAGTTCCTGGAGGAGGTGATGGTGGTGTTTGAGGATGAGGAGGAGAAGGAGCAATGCCTGGATACATGGGGGGAATGGACTCTGGAGAATCTTCTAAAGTATTTGTTGAGGTCTGCCATCCACAACTTGGCAGATGCTTGGAAGGTCATCACTGTGCAGACCTTGGAGCATGCATGGAACTGTATCTTGAAGGGGAAAGGAGACCTGATCAACTTCCAAGCTTTCGATATTGATGACTTTCGTGCACACCTCACAATGGGAGGTGACAACATTACTGGGGATGATGTATGAGAGTGGCTGATAATGATGGTGGCAATCTTCAGCTAATGTCTAACAGTAAGATAGCTGCTGCAGTTGCCACTGGAGAGTTGGAAGAGGAACCCTCTGAAGATGATAACGACAATAACGACGATACTAATGCACACCAAACCCCAATGTAGAATATGTGGATGATCTTGGACGATTTCATTAAGCTTTTGGAGAACCCCAACATCGACCACAGCTGTTTTGCCCGGCCCTTGGGATTTGCTGAAGGCATTCAGAAATTTGGCGGCTAGTGACTGTAAAGCAGAATCATTGTTCTTTACATCAGAGAATCCTCAATAGCTTGTTCAGAACCCAACCCACATGCACTCAAGCCCTTCATGATCCACCTCTTCAGGAACTTGGTCACTCAGCTTGGAAACACAAGCAAGCACTTTGGCAATCTTTGTTGACCTGGCAGGTTCATCCAGCCAGGGATCTGATGTATCTTAGCTGCCTCTTGAAGACCCTCTATACACCTCAATGCCTTTTCTGACTAATTTGAATTCATGACCTTCTAGAGGAACAGGAGACAGAGGAGGAAGAGGGCGATGACTTGTAAACCCCCTCCCAAGTTTTTCCAGTCCAGCACACATGAACAGTTTCTGCATTAATCACAGGTATGACAGTGTGTTTTTTTGTGTACAGTACTGTAAGTTTGTGTTTCGTAGTGTTTATAATCATATATACAGCACTGTGTGGTGACAGATTAGGAGAAATAGTTACAAACTTACCATTTTACATCCAATGAGAATTTTTTTACCATATGGCAAATTTCCAAATTCTTCAAGGGCCTTGAAGTATTATTGTTGATAACTAGGGAATACTTAGCTCAATATACACACACAGTTATGAATATATATATATATATATATATATATATATATATATATATATATATATATATATAATATATATATACATACATACACACACAGTATATAGAGAGAGAGAGAGAGAGAGAGAGAGAGAGAGAGAGAGAGAGAGAGAGAGAGAGAGAGAGAGAGAGCACACTGTTCCAGAAACTAAAAAGGAAGTTCCCCCCTCGTGAATTCAGCATCTCTTCAGGCGTGAATATTGCGTGAGGGAAGTCATACGCCTTTTGTGTCCTTAAGGGGTAACCCCTTCTGTGTTATGTAGGTGTTTGCCATACCACAGGGTCTTCCAACATCCTTGACGGCGAATACATTCGTAAGTGTGTGGCAAGAGCAGGATATTTTTATTTGGGTAATAACTGATTCCAATCGATTTCTTTCCGTCGCAAACTTACTGTTTAACTTTGTTTGGAAAGTTACACACAAAAGTTATGCTGCCATTGAGTGCGAATGAATTATTCTTTAGCCCTGAATGAATATATCAGCACAATATAGAATAAAGAAAATAACAGCAGAGAAAAAACGGTGTCTTTATCAAGTTCTGCAATATTTCATCTAAAAGGAAAATGAAATAAAATACGTCTTTCTTTTGTTTTTCTTAGAGTTTTGATTTTCTTTCTTGGATTCAGACGCGGAAATCAAAATTGTTCGAAATCTGATCAAACAATTTGAATGGATTAAATTTAATCTGGCCTCTGTCTGTCTGTCTGTCAGTCTGTCTGTCTCTTTCTTGCTAAATCTCCTTCAGCGTCTCCCTCCTAATTGATCAAAGCCTCTCAATCAGCGACTCATCACTTACACTAAACGCTTCAATCTATTGTCGAGGAGGCGCTTCGTCCATACAAGGTAGAGCAGTTGGGTATTATGTAAGTTTACGCGCATGCATGTGTATGTATATGCGTCTTCACACATGCACACACATGTATATATTTTATATATATATATATAATATATATATATATAATATATGTATATATATATAATATATATATATAATATATATATATAATATATGTATATATATATAATATATATATATAATATATATATATAATATATATATATATATATATATATATATATATATATATATATATATATATAATATATATATATATATATATATATATATATATATATATATATATATATATATATATATATATATATATATATATATATATATATATATATAATATATATATATATATATATATATATATATATAATATATATATATATATATATATATATATATATATATATATATATATATTATATATATATATATATATATATATATATATATATATATATATATATATATATTATAATATATATATATATATATATATATATATATATATATATATATATATATATATATATATATCTATATATATATATATATATAATATATATATATATATATATATATATAATATATATATATATATATATATATATATATATATATATATATATTATATATATATATATATATATATATATATATATATATATATATATATAATATATATATATATATATATATATATATATATATATATATATATATATATATATATATATATATATATTATATATATATATATATATATATATATATATATATATATATATATATATATATATATATATATTATAATATATATATATATATATATATATATATATATATATATATATATATATATATATATATATATATATATATATATAATTATATACTATATATATATATATATATATATATATATATATATATATATATATATATATATATATATATATATATATATACTATATATATTATATATATATATATAATATATATATATATATATATATATATATATATATATATATATATATATATAATATATATTATATAATATATATATATAATATATATATTATATAATATATATATATATATATATATATATATATATATATATATATATATTAACTTTATCACATACACAATTGTTTCTGTGCATTAGTAGAATTACTAAAAGGACCTATTCAAACTGGATGGTATTTGTGGAGTTTTTATTCAAAAAGTTAGCTTTCTTGGACAAATAGTCCACATTATCAAGTATCCGTACCGGATACTTGATAATGACTGTTTGTCCAATAGCTTGTAAACTTTTGAATAAAACTCCATTAAATACCATCCATTTAAATGAGGTCCTTTAGTAATATATATATATATATATATATATATATATATATATATATATATATATATTATATATATATATATACTGTATATATACGCACATATATACATATATATATATATATATATATATATATATATATATATATATATATATATATATATATATATATATATATATATATATATATATATATATATATTGCTAAAGTATTCACTTCTTGGCACCCCTTCATTCTCAAACTCAGGGAAATAACACCCAGATCAGGGAGCGCCCTTCAGTCGCTTACCTGTTAATTAAATTGTGCCCATTAAATGACTCAGGGTTTACCACTTTCCCTCACTAAAGCCTACGACAGATCTAAACTGAGAGATTGTTGTTTTCTTTGGGTAAGAATCCTGTTGCCACATCTACCAGTATCCAGTTTTTAATACCTTACTTTATAACACACGAATCAATAAATGAGTAGTTTAAAGTTTTTAGCATGTTTCGATGTACTTACACGTTCACATATTGTGATTTTAATTTTATTTGTAAATAAGATGAGAAATCGCATTTATAAACGTGATAAATGCTTCGAAAGACGCTGCCACTTTTCTTGTAACCTTTGACAGGGGGGATGAAGGTGGGCCAAACCTATTAAAAACCATGAAGTTTATCTCTTAAGCTACCCTTGATAAGCCCGACCGCCCGGTCTAGCTGAGAACTTAATTACGCGCCAAAAAGAATGACTTCTTCCTTTAGTTTACCGAGAACAATAGTCAGTAGTGAAATTTCATTCCTTCAGAAAGTACGCTGTGATACGGTTGATCATGGAAGAGTTTCCAAGCGGTCATCTGCCAGGAAAAGCCCGACGAATGGCTTATTACGTTTATAAGTACTTCGTCACAGAAAAACTGAATGGCGGTCCACTTCGTGATGTATCATAAGCAGTTCTCCATGCCACTGAGGCAACAAAGTTGAGCGAAGCTACCATTCATCGTTGTTGCAAAGAGGCAAGAGAGTCTGAGAAAATGATGCAACTCCGCCGTTCAGCAACAAGAAGAAACGGAAAAGGTCAAAACCTGTGACAAACATAGACGATTTTGATAAATGTCTCGAAGAATTTTCTATGTCAGAGAAGAAAACCCAATCTTGATAAAATCCTGGGTGAATTTAAAGAAAATACGGAATTCAGTGGAAGTAAGGAATCTTTGCGCATAATTTTAAAAGAAATGGGTTTTAAATACGGAAGAGTGGACGGAAAACCATTTCTTCTGGAACGGCCTGATGTGGTTAGTGCAAGAACAGCATTTCTAAGGAAAATGAAAATTATTCGAGAGAAGGGGCGTGATTCAGTGATATACATAGACGAAACTTGGGTAAATCAAAACTATACAGTGAATCATTGCTGGATGGATACGAATTCAAAAAAAGCAACGGAGTGAAACCGCCTACTGGAAGAGGAAAAGACTCATCATTCTGCATGCTGGCTCTAAGGAAGGATTTGTACAAAATGCAGACTTAGTGTTTGAATCTAAAAATGATGGTGATTACCACCATCAAATGAATTCTAAAATGTTTGAAGAATGGTTCAAGTATCAACTTCTTCCAAATATACCGCCATCGTCTATCCTTGTTTTGGATAACGCCTCATATCATTCCGTACGAATTGACAAACCTCCGACAATGGCAGACAAAAAAGACGTTATGAAGGAGTGGCTAAAGAATAAGGTGCAAATCAAGTGATAATTTGAACAAGTGTGAATTACTGGAAACGGTCAAATCACTGTCGCATGGAATCAGAAATGATTATGTTATAGACAGAATGGCACGAGACAATGGACATCAAGTGGTTAGGTTACCTCCATATCACTGTGAATACAATCCCACTGAACTGATTTGGGCCCAAGTAAAGACCTATGTGGCAAAAAGAAACAATTTTAAAATGGCTGATCTTAAACCTCTCGTCAAAGAAGCAATTCAGTCAGTGACGGCTGAAAACTGGGCAAATCAGTTAAACATTCCGAAAATTTGCAAATAGCCGATGCTGCAAAAGATATCTGTATCGATAAATATATTGACTCGTTCGTTATTGAACTAAGGTCATCTGACGACGAAGATTCTTCGTAATGTACATTTTGTATATAATCATATTATTGCAATTCCTGTGGTAATTACTGTAAATAAATGATTTTTCTCCCAATGATGAGTTTATGTGCAACAACCTTATAAAAAGTAAAAATTATTACATGCATTAGATTTATGTTATAATCAATTTTTTTTTTTACACTATGTTTTTCATTTCTGTATGTCATATATTTTTCAGAAGAAAAATGTCATAAGAAATGATGCATAGTAATTTGATTTTTTTTACTTTAAATGCAAAAACAGTTTTAGATAAAATGCCATGTATTTTATGCAAAACTTGAAAGGTATACATTGTAAAACACAAGAGAATATTACAACCTTAAAAGTTATAACCAAATAGAATGGAGATCAATGAAATTGTAGTCAGAGAGAATAAGGTAGAATACTGTGGTTTTAAAAGATAAAATATACTATGAAAAAGGAAATGAAACTAAAGTAAATCATAACTTGATGAATGAAGATTAGGGAAACTTAAAATATAAAGGGCAATGAAATGCAAAATGTTACAAACTTGTTTAGGAAATGGATAGTATGGCAGACGGAAAAGTTAAATAATAAAAAAAGAATAAATATAAGGTACTCTACTGACGAGATTATATGAAAATGTCATAAGACAATAAATGGTAATTACGATTTTTATTACTTTTTAATGAAAAAGATCATCAAATAAGATATGTAATGTACGTAAAATTTACAGGTAAAAGTCATAGCAAATATAACAATAAATAAAGTCTCCAAAGTAATAACCAAATGGAATGGGGATGGAGTTAACGGATTAGGATTTATACGGTCACTTCCATTGAGTACTGTCCCAAATATTGCCCTTCACTGGGAGATGGCTGAAGACTTAAGAAGGGGACGATTTAAAGGTTAAGAGAGAAGTGGGGATATCAAAGCGCTTTTCTCAAGGAGGTAAACAATCTATCAGTTTAGATCTGTCGAACTATAATCTTAAGCTGTTTGTTTCAAGACACTTTCTCTTCGGCCGAACCCTCTTCTTCCCACACAGGATCTGTGTTCCCGGGCTGGACTGTGAAACTGCCCGAAGCCAGAATTAACAGGAATCGCCCACCTCAGCCAGGTCACCTGAATTGCTTGGGACTATGAAAGCTGACGAGGAGGCGAAGTCTATTGAGGGCTGACGCCAGTGTTGGGGGACAGAGGCAGCCAGTAGACTGAACCAGTGACACGCTTCTGAGCGTCACCTCAGAGCTATCGCTTGATCTCTTTTGTCTGGCTGTTCACCTTACCATCCGAGTGATACCTGAGTGCCATATGCAGAAGGTCCCACACGTCTGAGAGCCATTCTTAAGCTTCGGTTAAGGGATAAGGTACTGTGCGGTGGAGGGCGTTCGGTCACTTATCTATTACTCTTATCTCATTTCGTTTTTCCCTTTCCCCTTGCATTGTACTAGACAATGAAATTTGTTGGTAAATTCAACTGACTATATCCTGACGTTACTCCTTGAGCCTTCAGCATTCCATGTAATAATTAGACTGTGCTTTGGTTCACCCAGGAATTGTGTTCTTCTCCATACATTACAGAAGGGTTGTGTGAATGCTGTAACATCGGCAACCTCCTGTGCCCCTACATCCATCATTCAAGCTTTATAGCTGATGTATTTGTCTCATTACTAACCGAGTGGCACTCTTAATTTTGTCTATTGTTAATTTTAACCTGAAAGTGCCAAGAGTTTAGCATACAGGCTCCTGTAATTTATTCTTCTGATTCCTATATATACACGTAATTAATTCAGACCCGGAATTTCTCTCCTGAGTTCTTCCCTTTATTGAATTCTCAATTGAATAACCCTTTCCTATTGTATTATGATATGTGGTCCCCCTGTCAGAAGCATCCCAAAACAAGGTAAGACTGCAAAATGCAACCACACTCGTAAGAATATAATATAATATAATATATATATATATATATATATATATATATATATATATATATATATATATATATAAAATTTTCCCTTTGGAATGTCAAGCTGTTGAGGAAGGAGCGATACAACTTAGGTGTTACCCTTTTCAAGCTCTCAGCAAGTTTCTGGAGTGAGATTGTTAGCCCCTGCCCTTCTCAATCTGGTTACAACCTAACGGTTGACCAACTACCAATACCTCTTTATTTTTATATATATATATATATATATATATATATATATATATATATATATATATATATATATATATATATATAGTTTATTAATTTCACAGCATGCTAAAATCCATACCATTGCTACGAACCCTGTTTTTATTCTTATTACACAGTAATTACAGGTCAGCAAAGTCAGATGGATTTCGATGAGAAATTTGAGATCACCTATTAATAGATTCATGACCGACCCTATGTTTTTACTCCAAAATTATTAATAAAAAAAACTATCCACCGGATAGTTTCTGTAGCAATAAAAGTGAACGAATTGATACTCTGAACTTGTATTCTCTATGGAAAAATTCGTCCGTTTTCTAAGACGGGGCGAGCTTAAACTGGATAGTGTCATTGTTCCTCAAGCCTAATGCTTTTGCCCCAACCTGGAACATTCCCTACTTAAGCTTAAGTTACAGGTATATATTAAACAGTTACCTGCGCGTCTGATTAACTACTGTTAATAACTAGAACTTAATTACCTTCAGGCTGTCCTTATGCCAGAGAGGATGCTAGTCCTACAGACAAAGCTATTTTCAGTTTTGTTGCAGGGTTCTCAAATGGAATGGCTATTTCTTGCACCTGTCTGTCGACTGGCTTGAGGTTTAAGATTTGCTGTCAAGCTGTGTATTTTCGAGCACACGATTTTGCTAATGTGACGCTCTGGCGAGCAAGCAATTTTAGTGTGCCGCTGTACATTTGACCAGCACCTGAAAATTTCAAACGTATGAGTGAGCTGAATACTCGATTGTATTTTGATGCGTATCTTCGCGTGTGCACTCTAGCTTCTTGAAAGCTCTAGGTAAGAGGCTTTGTGGTTGTTCCTTGGCATTTCTTTTTAGTTTTCAACATACATTACATATCGGAACTGTGTAAGACCAATCAAAACTTCATTCTATAGCAAAAACTGAGAGAGAGAGAGAGAGAGAGAGAGAGAGAGAGAGAGAGAGAGAGAGAGATAGAGAGACTTTATTGATTACGTCCTAATGGTTCCATAGCACATTCTCTCTCTCTCTCTCTCTCTCTCTCTAACTTCATCATCACAAGTGACCCCATCGATTCTTTGGGACGTGATCAAGAAGGTATTTTGCTAATAACGCCGATCTCAAAAGCCATAAACAACTTCGTTTTTGCTCTTATTTGCGACTGTATTTCATTTCTGTGTTGTGTCTTTCTGTTTTGTTGGGAAGTTGAAGAGAGTCTTCCTTTTTGGCCCACTTGTTAACTGGCGATTTTTTTGGGAGCTCTTCCAGATTACCATCACGGTAAGTAGGCGTTCGTTTGTGTTCGCGTTGTTGTTGAAGTCGTTCGTCAGACCTTCCTCTTTTCGTGATTTTTAATTTTTCTTGAGACACACAAAACGCCATTTTGATTTGGGGTTGCTAGCTATATGTCCTTCTCCAACCAGACTTTAGCATACTAAGGTCGATTAATCACATGATAAATGGTTCACCGATTATGCTGATAGACCTAATGGATTTTTCTGGAAATGCGTACAAGTCGCTTGCCGCTGTGGGATCGATTTTGTGCTTTTCTCTGGTGAATCAAGATTAATAGCCACTGAGCCTCAGAGATCATATCAGAACATGTTCCAAGGTCTTGCAAGATAAAATTTGCATGGAAGTCCAACCATTTCCTTGTGTGGAACCATTCTGAAGCCAACTATTAGTCGGATTTCTTCGCACAAACGTGAAATTTTACTGTAGAATTGAAAGATTACATTATATGGTTGTCTTTCCATTCTTTCTGCAATCTGAATCTCACGAGAGTTCCAATGCATATAGTTTCAGAAGACTGTAACTACTGCCATTTAGAATACACATTTCGAGTCCATCTTCGGTGCAGTTGTTGAACTGAATTTCTTTTTATCAAGAGTTCATAATTACTTCGATTACTTCCCTCTCTCCTTATTGGCACAACGCGATCGGGAGTTCGACCCTAGAAAAGAATCTACTTCATATTCTATGGCTGTCTGTAATTTATTGTGTACCACCCCTTCACGATGGTGCCTCAAGTTCCTAAAGATGTAATTCCTCTCTCTCTCTCTCTCTCTCTCTCTCTCTCTCTCTCTCTCTCTCTCTCTCTCCGTAATATTCACACCAAAACGTCAAAATACTTTTGAGATTTCCCCTTCTGTTTATTTGTTCCTTGCCCTCAGGGTTGTTACAAGTTCTTAATTAATAATAGAATTGTTGTCAGTAATAAATGTAACTCAGTGCTAAACGTCAGCGGAAACAAACACTCAAGAAAACTCAACTATTTAATACTTAATAAATACAAAATTTAAATCAACCTTGTGGGATATAATAAACACTTCAAAACCTCGGTAACAACCAGGAAGGACAAATACCGGTCCTTAGAGTCCCACTGGATTCCCTAAAACTAATAAAGCTAAACCCTATTAAAGAAAGACAAATAATGAGGAGGAAATGACAATTATTAATAAATAACTTGTTTGGATCCAACACTTTTGCTGGCCAGGCCAAAAACTATCCTAATGCTAAATCAAAGGAAGAAGGAAGGCAGAGAAAACAAAAGAAAACAATTATAATCCCTACCTATTGCCACAAAGCTAAATAAATGATACCTTATCTACAATATTTATGACCCGTCGGGTGACGTTATAAAGTCACAGCAAAAACATGACAAAATATACATATATATATATACTTAAATAATCCAACTGCTATATAGTTTTTCTCACATCAGTGGAGGCAGCGGAGGAAAAACAATTCCAGGGTCGTGATCAAATGGCCAATTCAGCTATCAGGGCAGGTCATGAACACCAGAGCATCCACACAAAAGGGAAGGTGATCCTATACGAAAATCAAGGATACTTAGTCTTACCTGGTGTCAGCCTCCTTACAGATCGTTTCACGAGCTAGCAAGCTCCCAGATTCACAGCAGAAAACAGCTGATCAGAGACACAGAAACGGCAGGCAAATCCCCATCAGTGCCGGGAGAAAGCGACGGCACCAATTCCCTGGGAATTCCTCCTCAACAGGGAAAAGCAGGGAACGCTCAAGTCGCAGGTGACAGGAGTACTTGCGAGTCTCATATGAAGGACCCAAGTTGCGGCTCAAGGCAGGAAACACTCGAGTTGCAGGTGACAAGAGGACCTGCGAACACCAGTCCAAGAGAAGATCCGTAGACGTGGTCCAAAAAGCTGCCAAACAATCGTCAACCAAATTCCAAAAATCAATCAGCTGCTCAAGGGACAGTATGTCAGGGGAGTGCTATAGCCCGAACTAACTCGAGTCGAGGTCCGACGTCCAGACATCACTAAGGAGACGTTCATCAACACTCGTAAAAACAGAAAAACACTCGTTCAAACGATAGTTCGATAATATAAACAAACGGGAAGGAGGCGCCTAACCACAGTGAATAATGTTAAATTAAGCACTTTACGTTAAGCACTAGAAATGACCAGACAACGGACACATTAAAGTTCAAAAATAATGTAAACAAATACCCATTCAAAACAACGGTTATCTTGCCACAAAATGACTTTCTTAAAAAGTAGATATTAAACCTAGAAAAAACAAGGCTGATCTAAATTTACATAATGCAAATAAAGAAAATAATTTAAGCTTACCTAATACATATTCTATGGCTGTCTGTAATTTATTGTGTACCACTCCTTCACGATGGTGCCTCAAGTTCCTAAAGATGTAATTCCTCTCTCTCTCTATCTCTCTCTCTCTCTCTCTCTCCGTAATATTCACACCAAAACGTCAAAATACTTTTGAGATTTCCCCTTCTGTTTATTTGTTCCTTGCCATCATCTGCCACTTTCTCCTCTATCATCCACGGGACCCGTTTCCAATTGCACTTATCTCCCACCCTCATTAGGTCATTGCCGAATCTTCGACTTCAGACTACCGGTAGGCTAGATGATATTTATTAAGGCTTTCTTTAACTACACATATGGTATGAATGCCAACAGCCTCAGAATGTTTTCGGACTATTGTTTTCCTGTCTGCACATCTACGGATCTTTATCTCTAAAAAAAAAACAAACGCTTAGCATAGGTGTGGCGTCGGGAAAGGCAGCGTATCAGCCATCCAGAAGAAGAGAATATCGGAGATATCAGAGCAGTAAGTGAGAGTGCCATAAAATCTCTTGCTTGTAATGGTATCATATTGATAAGGAACGGGCTAATTATATATCATGCAAACCCCCAGGCCGGGCAAACTTTAAGGTTGGCCAATTTAAGAAAAAAAAAAACACACCAATGGAAAGCGAAAGATGTGCAAATGCATATGCTGTAAGAAAAAATAAATTCAAAAAAATTTTCCCTACCTTCCACGGGAAGTTGAAAGTGACTATTTACAACCCTGTGTGGGACCTCTCACAAAACACTAGTAAATTTGACCAAATTATACATGTTTTTTTCTAATAATTTATTTTATTTTATTTTGTAAGATTATAATTACAGCTCACACAATATCATAACAGATAAGAATTAAAATCAGTAACAAATTCTGAGTATATTTGTTGTAAAATATTTACATAAATTTACTGAGAACGGGAGATGCAGTAACTATTTTGGAGGTATACATGTTTTTCCTAATATTTCTTTGCAAAATTACAATTATAACAGACATCATGTCATAAAAAATAAGAACTAAAACCAACAGCAATCCCTGAGTATATTTATGTGCAAATAAATAAAAAGACGTCATGGGATAGAGAGGAGCAAGATATCTCCCAATCAAGTCAAGAACAATACTGATCTCCTTGAGACGCCCACTGACTGAGCTGAGCTGAATTCTAAAGTTGCCACCATTCATTTATGGGCCACTGAAGTGATGGAAACTCTTTCCCGCTCGATACAGCCAAATCGTATGGCGCTTAATATTAAGACTCCTCAGAGGAGATCCGTCCACCACCCAAAACCTACATTAGATCCTCTCATGAGGGGATCCGTCCACTAAGGGTTAGAAAAATAAGTACGACGAATAGGTGATGGTTATTGTTCTATCTGTCGCAAAGTAAGGAGCCTTTCATTCTGACCTCCAAACCTCATGGCCGACTTATTACTAATGCTACTAGAGACAAGAACACCTACAATAAGAAAGAATTAAATTGCACTACCCTCCAGTCCCGAAAAACGAACATCATCCCATCAGACGCTAAACATGCGCCAATACAATTGCACGCAGCAGTCAGTTTGGAATCTGTTCATTCTTGGTATTTATCTGGCCTCTAGGACTAAATTTTATTCTCGACATCCCTCCCCATAATACAGCGAACGCTCTCATCATTCATTTATTGATAGCTTTCTTTTGCTCTGAATTCTCTTTTCAGTGAGCGGGGAATTCTGTTTTGAAATGTTGTGAATTATTAATTTCTGAAAACACGGAACAGCTTCCACCGACTTCCCTAAAGAAATACGATGACGACCAATTCTGCACTTAGCATGACACTCCGTGATTTGATAGGAACAGCAACCTTTGGTTCACTTGATTCAACTCCTGGGAGTCCTTACGAGGCTGGGGGAGACGGATGGGCCCAGGTTCCTTGCAGGAAAAAAAAGGACGGGGAGGGGGCTCTGAAAATAGCAATTGTTAGCAGGCTATTTTTCTTAGGTCCACAGATTTTTTTATGAAAATATATTCAACTCTGCCGCCGGTACCACAACTCAACGAAATCCTTTGCTTTCCAGTGCTAATATTGTTACGAAATTTAACAATATATAAATTATGAATTTCTTGTGTTGGTGTATGCTCTCTCTCTCTCTCTCTCTCTCTCTCTCTCTCTCTCTCTCTCTCTCTCTCTCTCATATCTTTACATCATAATGCACTTCCTCTTTAGTTCCGAATAACTTAGAGATTTCCCCTCTTGCTTATTTGTTCCTCGCCATCATCTGTTGCTTCCTCCTCCATCATCCGAGGGAGCCGCTTCCCATTGCACTTATCTCCCGTCCTCAGGAGGTCATTGCCGAATCCTCCGTCTCTCTCTCTCTCTCTCTCTCTCTCTCTCTCGTCCCCTCGGCCGGCCAGGGCTTGAGTCACGTCCCAGAAGACAGTCACCAACAGATTTCAATTATGCAGTTGTTTGTTTTGGGGATTCCGCCTCTCGGGTCAACACAGGCGTCGGGGCGGAAGCAGAAGCAGAAGCAGAAGCAGCAGAGGCAGCAGGCGTGCTCTGGACCCCACTCAAATGATTCACCTCAACGCTGTAGTATATTTGTGGCTTCATATATATATATATATATATATATATATATATATATATATATATATATATATATATATATATATATATATATATATATATATATATATATATATATAATGAAGTCATTCTTAATAGGATGACCTTCAAGAAAAAGCAGGGCAAATTACCAAATAAATTTTTTGACTACTTTTTTTACTTATCAAAATATCTGTCGCTGACTTCTTCTCTTTATCGTTCGCTTTTCTGAAATCTGTCGAAGCTTCTGATATTCCCTGTAGAGCAGAATTCGCGTTTCAACAATGCGAGTCTTTTAAAAAGAAAAAGATGAAAAGATTCTCGAAGGACACTTAAAACTTTCTGATTGAAACTGATGATCCTTAAATTAGTTGTAAGAACAGTTTTGAAGAATCCTTTCCCTCTCTCTCTCTCTCTCTCTCTCTCTGTCTGTGAGTGTGTGTGTGTGTGTGTGTGTGTGTGTGTGTGTGTGTGATACTGTTGCAATCTCCAAGACGGCCTTTAACCTTTCCATGAGATGCTCAATAAAGCATTTCCGCCCATAAATATCGTCCTCCTCCAAGAGCGCCGAGATAGCTTCGATTTCCATCAATATCCCAATATAAATCCCACAGAGCACAAAGGCGACCGGTCCTGACTTCAGATCATCATTCTTTTCCTCGTCTCTCCTCTTCATGCATCATTTGTTAACTTTTACTTACGGTCATTTCTGCTTTCCCAGAGGGAGATTGTTTGATGAATAGATGCCATTTATTTCGGGTCGCCCTTATCTAAGGGAAACAGGCGAGAGAATCCTACGCCACATCAACACGCGCCATGAAGTGCTTTTAATCGAAGCTTGTCCGCGGTCGGTGCATCACCTGGTGTTTGACCCAGTTTTTTTTATTTCATTTCTTTTATTCAGCAGATGAAACCTATTCATATGGAACAAGCCCACGGGGCCACTGAATTGAAATTCAAGCCTCCAAAGAATGTGTTGGTTTCAACCTCCCACACCGCGGCAATAACTGATCATGATGCAGAGCCAGTGATTTTTCATCGGCCTAGGGGAGGCGCGAACTCGTGACATCTGTGAGGCATACCAAGACACTAACCACTATACCAGCGACCAATCAGTGACCTGATTACTGCAGTTAAAAATAAAATAGGGCGATAAATCCACGCAGGGCTGGTGAAAATAAGCAGGCACGAGTTACCGAAACAAAGCCATCAGTAATTAAGACTCATAAGAAACGTGTAATATATTCTGAAAAACCAACTCGAAACAACTAAGGTTTGCAAAATTTAAAACTTTTCCGTTCAACATGGAGAGTCATTTCTTCCGAAAAAAAAAATCTCCTCGACGAGTTTGTTCTTTCTGAGTTTTCGATCCTGTTCCGGTGTTGCAAGTCTACTTAGTTGTCTGTCATGTTGACAAAATGTCATTGCAAAAAAGATTGTTAGATAAATACAACAATTATATGTAGATAGGGTGAAAAAGGTATCAAGCGTGAGATACCAAAGAGAACTGTACATGGTTTGTGGCGATGGGCGATTTATGATATTTACACAGTGTATAATATAAGTATGTATGTGTGTGTATATATGTATATATATACACACATGGATCATCAGAGAAAAGGATATAATGGCTAATATATATATATATATATATATAGTATATATATATATATATATCAAGTGAATTTCCATATATATATATATCTTATATATATATATATATATATATATATATATACATATACTCCTGGTTAGAACATACATACATACATACATATACTTAAATAAGTACTTTCGTGCAATTGTTACACAAAAGTACTCGAAACACCCTGTACTTGGATTTCATTTCCAAAAGTACTCTTCTTAGTGGCAACCAACGCATTTGATATCACGTAGAAAGTCTTGTGAGTCCTCCGTACACACACACACACATATATATGTGTGTGTGGGTATGTATATATATATATATATATATATATATATATATATATATATATATATATATATATATATATATATATATATATATATATACATATACTGTATATATATTACCCAGTAGAGAGGAAATTTCATTGCTTACCTGTTACTACAAAGTCGAAGTCATTTATTGGTAGCTTGATAGTGACCGCGTCAAAGGCTACTGGTAGCGCATACTTGTACCTACTCACAGCATCCTCTCTCTCTCTCTCTCTCTCTCTCTCTCTCTCTCTCTCTCTCTCTCTCTCTCAGGTCTACAGCTGAAACAAGCTTTACCCAAAATAATTTTATTTGACAAAAATCTAACACAACTGGATTGCAAGAAATAAGAGATGAAATAATGTTCCCCAAAAGATCAATCATATCACAGTCCATCATATTTAAGTAATTATTGTCTTTGCATCGTTAATTCACAATAGGTCAAAATAAGTCAAAGTCCAGTACATTCCCAATGAGTACATCTTTAACCTCTTTCTCAGCGAAACATCTGAAGAAGTCAAATAAAACCCTTATTAAACAAAATGCATAAAACTAAAGATATGGGAATTCCTGCCATATTACTTATAAAATACACAAAATATAATAAATGCTTGACACAAGAGACATATAGAAATGAAAGAAACAATCTACAGTTTGGGAAATCAAAAGTCGTTCCTACCTCCAAACAGCAATGTTCACAGTCTTAATCGACAGGTCTCGAAACCATGAGTCTTCACTGAAGACTTTTAATAATGTTTAATGTTCGTCTTCAAATGATCATTTTTCTGATAACTAATCCCTTCACACCCTGGGACTCCACCGAAAAGAAACGCATATAGTAACGCATTTACCAGAACTTGGATATTTCCGGCGAACACACTCACGAAGTCTTGTGGCGAGTTCCCACGTCTTGAGAATACCTGACGTAACAATTTTACTTAATTAGGAAACGAGCCAGATAACAGGTAAACATCCTCTCAAGGGTTTTCAGAATGTCTTTTGCCACACTTATTAATTAAACATCTACTGTGTATTATAATTCATAAAATACTTGTGGCCTATAAGCTTTCAGATATATACATTATATATATATATATATATATATATATATATATATATATATATATATATATATAATGTATGTGTATATGTATAATACCGTGTTTCTACCTGTGCAGTCCATCTTAAATTCCAGTAATTTACTCTTTAATACGAAAGAAAAAGAAACTAATTACGGAATGCTCCAGAGAGCACCGTCTAACGCGTTTGCTCTTCCTCTTCAGATGAAACTGGCTCCGAGTTTCCGGATTCTCTTGAAAAGGACGAAAAAGCTTCCCATATTTTCAGACGCCTGAACAACAGGCAATAAAAGTTTATGACATTTTATCCCATCTTTGTGGATTCCATTTTTTTCTTTATAAGGGCTATGAAGGTTTGACTCAGGAAAGGGATCTATAAAATATGAGATACTTCCGCTCCGGTCGATGACATGAATAAATAAAATTTCTGGGGCATCTGTCAATAACTCGAGTATAATATCAATTCATATGTCCTTACATCCAAGTATTTGTATATGCTGGTTCTTATGTACCAATATCATGTGATGGTGCATTTTTGTAAAATAAACAAGCACAGTTATACATAACAGTTATACATAATATATATTCACAAATTAGCGACACAACTTCACCGTGTATGCATGTTCACATAACTTGTATTAGGCTTCAATATGACTGGATGGTTTAGATTCCGATTCTTTAGTTCACAAATTAAAAGCTTTCGAAAGCATACAGTCTTCTTCTTTAGGTAGCGATAAGCTGAGGAGATAACAGCTACAATGGGGTATAAAAGTATGTGCTCCACCCAACGTCTGTTGTTTTCTATTTCTAATCCCACGGATGACCTGGCCGTTGATCTCTAGTTCCTCCTGCCCTTCCCTCCAGTCTTCTTGATCTCCGTGGCTGTATGCTTAATCCTTCATTGTTCGGAATTATCCTCTTGCTGTCCATCGTTTTGTTTATGTTCTTAAAATTCGGATAAATTATCTCGCAAGTAATCTTGTCCTCAAAATTATTTCCAACGTTGCCTTCCATCGCTTTTTTATAAGAGCTGGCGGCCAGTGCTCTACGATTACCCTTGACGTTTTATTCTTGTTGTAAAATATGTATTTTTCCAGGTGATGTTATGGTTGTAATTCCGGCAGTGTTTTCCAGTGCCGAGGCTTGGTTGTGGTAGCGAATGTTCTGCTTATGCTGACTTGCTCTCTTCTTGCACGACTTGCCACTCTGACCAAACTATACTTTGTCACAGTTGTCACAAGGTGCTAGGCAGATCCTGCCCGTCTTCTTCTGCCCTTTTATGGGTATTTTACTTCTGGTTACCTTATGCCTAATGTTGTTTTTATAAATCCCGACTAATCTAATATTTTTCAGTCTCTTGTTTAAATCCTTAATAATATTATTGTTTGGAATGACGATCGTATTTTTCTTGTTTATTCCGTCTTTGTGTTAGCGCCTTTCCCCATAGTGTTTTCTCGCCTTACTATGCGCCTTCCCCCACCAGTGAGTCAGGTATCCCAGTTTTTTACAAGAAGAGAATAGATTTCAAGCTCCTGGTCCACATAAGGCGGGCTGCAAACCCTGTAGGCCCTAATAATCAACCCTGTCATCACCCCTATCTTGATTTAATTCGTGTGGCTCGAATACATGTGTGTCTTTTCTGAATGTACTGTACTCCATTTTGCTACTTGCCCTTGTGAGTTTAACATCCAGGAAGGGGATTGTCCCTTCTTTCTCCTCTTCCAAAGCAAATTTAATCTGTTCGTATATTACTCAGATGTCGTTTACATAACTATATTCGTATATTACTAAGATGTCGTCTACATACCTAACCCATTTAACTATCTCGAGCCCACGCATCTTAATTTTTCCCACCTCTAACATCCCCAGCCATTCCATAAATATATTCGCCAAAATGGGCGATAAGCTAGAACCCATGGCCACCCCATTCTTCTGAATAAAGTATTTATTTATCACCCCACTTAACCACGTTCATACTGAAGGTTGCCTCCAGTAGTTTTTGGAATGCATTTTTGTCTATATCACAAATATATGTAGCTTCATCCAAGTTTTTTTCCGTTAATTTCTACAGTCCTCTTAACCGGTACTTTCGCGAACAATGACACTACATCTCTCATGTCAGCCAGGATTAATAAAGTACAGGGTTAGTCCCGCTCTGACCAAAATAAGGACAATCTCGCGCATGTCATCGTCTGGCTACTTCTGGTCCAGGTTAGGATGAAGGAAAGTCGTCAGTCAGCATTTGACCTTACCAGAGTGAAGGAGTTAAGTATACCTTAGTTTAACCAGACCACTGAGCTGATATACAGCTCTCCTTCGGCTGGCCCGAAGAATCAGACTTATTTTATGTGGCTAAGAACCAACTGGTTACCTAGCAACAGGAACTATAGCTTATTTATATCGAACCATTATATAGAAATGAATTTCTATCACCAGAAACAAATTCCTCTAATTTTTCATTTGCCGGCCGGAGACTCGAACTCGGGCCTAACAGAGTGCTAGCCGAGAACTCTACCGACTCGTCCAGTGAGGAACTACCAGAGTGAAGAACAAGGAAGCTCTCTTAACCCGGATTAAGGTGCTTCACCGACCTGACAGCATGGTAATGGCAAAAAAGACATATGGAGGATTATTCAAATCATTTAGCTCAGCCCAGAGATGAACAGGGACCTCTCTCATCTAAGGTCGTGAAAGAGAGAGAGAGAGAGAGAGAGAGAGAGAGAGAGAGAGAGAGAATGTGTATGGACAAACATCTGTCAGAGTGACCCTTCATTTCCAAGTTTTCCTAGTTTTCTTCTATAGTAATCTTCCAGGCATCCAGCTTCGTCACAAAGATGCGCAGTAATGCCGAGACGGACTAACCTCGTACTCTGTTTATCCTGATGCGAGCGTGTGACCAACTCATCTGGATAGGTTGCAAAATCAAGTAATGTAATAAGTTCCCTTTGTTTGTTCCGAGTTCCGTGCTTGCATTTCCGGATCTTTCCTAGATAGTGACCCCAAGGGTTTTAACCCGGTATGTATCCACATTTGTGGCGTGTTTAGTACAAGATCATAAATAACATAAAAGACTGTAAATATCCAGGTAATGACCCCAAGTAATATTAGTCCTAAATAACGACTCCCGAACTTTGCTGGGGGGTCACTATCCGCACTTCCTAATCTTTCTTCCTGTGTGAGGTTTAAAATAAAGGCTTATGACCAGACTGTTATTGTTTGCTTCGTCTGTAATCAGTAGAGAGGTAATTTACCAGAAGTGTACACCGTTCTCGAGCACACGAAGTAATTACTCATTCTTTTAAATCACCAGTCAGCAGTTATATAACGAAACTGTTCCCAGTCTAGCTGCACATAATTATGCTATTTATTGAAAAAAAAAGGGTGAACTCATGAGTTTTATGCCTATTTCCTTTATTGATGCTGTAAAGTTCCATTCTTTGGCTCCCTTGTCCCTCCTTTAGAGTAAAATAGCATTCATTCGTGTTACATGTTCACTGGAGTGAAATATTTCGTCTCCCTTTTCAAAGTACAATAAATGTATTGTCATTATTACTCTTATTTTTTATTTTGATTACTGTCATTATTGTGTACTTTGATTTTATTCGCATTATTACTGTATTGTTTTAAGAGACTGATGAGTGTTGTCTTTTTTTTTAATTTTGGTTATTTTCTTGCTCATGATTACCTGAGTTACCTTTTGGCACTCCTCGTAAGATTTGTGTCAGCGGATTTGTCCAGTTATCATAGAATAATTTCAGTCCCATTCAGTGTTTACAAAATGTTGAGAGAGAGAGAGAGAGAGAGAGAGAGAGAGAGAGAGAGAGAGAGAGAGAGAGAGAGGGCAGGTCGCTGTCCTTACCTGCCTCGCAAATAAACGCGATTAAGATCTCAATAAAGCCGATAGTAAAGAGTAAATACCCAGCCATTTCCATTACATTTTGTTCTCCTTCTCTTCCTTTGTTTGAAAAAATCAGAAAGAGTTGATAAATCGAATCACTGATGCCTAATGTTGTGTAACGAGTCTAAATCATTTCTTGAGTGAAAGTCCCACGAATCATTTTTCTGTTGATCTCGGATACATTTTGCTAGGCTAAAATTCACAGAAAATACAACGGAGGGTCAACACGGGAAACGCTGATAAAGACTGATGTCTGCTGCAAAGCTGGAACTGATGACGAGATTTGGCGCTAAAGCCCTACGCTTCGAATCAGTACATAAGCTGTGTGCATGTATGCACGGTATGTGTGTGTATATACACACACATATATATACATACAGTATATGTGTATATATAGACACATTATAGATACAGTATATATATACATACATACATACATACATACATACATACATACATACATACATACATACATACATTTCCCTTGAGCCTGGGCTAGTAAGAGATATAGGTTGCCGTCCCCCTGAGTTCTGCGCTTGGAAAAATGTCCGACTCTTTACGCCGTATCTCCTCGTGTCATGAATTTTGATACCTGGGCGCTAGGAATCCCGTCGAAAAGAAACGATGATTTTTAATTCCCGAGAATCGGGAATTGCTTTGGCAAATAGCATTCCGCTCAATTCCACCGATTCCGAGCCACTCACAATCGAGTGTCTGATAGCGTCGGCTATTTTCAGCGCAAAAGGAGCCGAATAACGTCGGCAAATTTGGCCACTTATTCTAATTGGATGAAGAGTATTTGTGGCCCAATTGCCACTGCATTCGCTTCTTTTCTTGTGCCTTTTTCTTTATTTATTCAGGGAGCGTTATAGTGGAAACCGCGCATTGTCTAGGAGAGGTAACAATTTCTTTTCGTCTTGTGTTTTTTATGAAGGTCTCTTAGACGCTGAATGGGGCAAAAAAATTAATCGAACTGTAAGGAGAGAGAGAGAGAGAGAGAGAGAGAGAGAGAGAGAGAGAGAGAGAGAGAGAGCACTACAATGAACAGTGAGGCGGCCGGGGAGTATATGTATACATTATAGTATGTGGTGGCTACTCTCTTGCTATTCGCCACCTTTTTTAAAACATACCACAACAGGCTAATCACCAGACATATAATTACCGTTAAGGCCATCACTGGCAAAAATGGGTTTGATAGAAATTGCCTAAATCTCTCTGCCTTGTCAAGGAATCGAACTTAGACCCACCCACTTGCTGCTGATGGGAGCATCTGGACCATTAGACTATGAAAGCGTCTTAACCATTAAACTATGAAAGCATCTTGACCATTAGACTATGAAAGCGTCTTAACCATTAGACTATGAAAGCATCTTGACCATTAGACTATGAAAGCATCTTGACCATTAGACTATGAAAGCGTCTTAACCATTAGACTATGAAAGCATCTTGACCATTAGACTATGAAAGCATCCTGACCATTAGACTATGAAACCAAAAGACCAGCAGAAAAATGCAAGTGATGAAGAAGAGAACTAGAGGAATATCTGAGAATCAGTCGGAGGAAAAATGGATGACAACGATAGGCTATGCAGTTGCCAAAAAGGAGGGAGAGTAGCCGAAGTAACTATTCAATTCATTCCACCGCATAAACTCAGGATAAAAAATCCGTTCCCCCTCACTCTTGCTCATACAAATCTTTGTTATTTAGGTTTCTCATTCACTATCTAATTTTCCAAGGGTCTTTTCAGCGTATCTACGTTTTCGTTCTTATTCCTTGTGTTCCTTGCAAGCCTAATATGCAGCATACACTTGACTTTATAGCAATGGTTTCTTTCTGTCTGCTACCTATGCAACATCAAACTGTTGTCTGATCAGCCGAAAGCAGTTCCTAAATTGGCGCCTGACAACCCGAATGTTGAGGCAATCGAATTCTTTCCTTTGCTGATACCATACAGCAGCAATAAATGCTCCACTCAGTGCCCGATTCAGACTCTGTTCCATGAGCAGTACACCAGGGAGGATACCACATACCCAGACCTCTGCCTCTCAATGTGCGTAGCTCACCCAAGCCGCCCTGCGCTCTTCTGCCTTGCCCTGCTCTGCATCTGCCCTGTGCTGTGCGCTGTTTCTGCCCTGCCCTGCACTGTGTTTTCTTCTGTGCTGTGCTGCCCTCCCCCCCACTGCTTCTGCCTGGCGTTTTAGTGTGCGTCTAGCCTTAGGTTAAACAGGGTCAAGACGACCGTTGGATGTCCTGGTAAGCGCCTTCCATATTTTCCTGATAATGCTACGTGATCAGAGGAGGCCAAATTTCAAATGAAAGTCTTATATTCATAATAATGACAAGAATATGAGAAGCCAGGGAACCTTTTAATCAAAGAAAGAGTAATGTTCTTAATTACAATTTTCCAGCAATAATTCACAAACAGAAGAAACGTTTCGACATGACAGTGTTATGACTTTTTTTTTTGGCAATACGAGTGTTCGTGTTTTGAGTGTGTCTCTTTCTTAGACCATGGTGTCTCCTCTTTCTTTTCAATGCGACTGCCTTCCACGACGCTGGCGATCTTGGACGGTAACTCATTTCCATCTCTTGTTATCTACATCACGTGCGAGAAGTAAATAATTAACGCAAAACAAATGTAACTCTGTCCAAGAATAAGTAATATATAAAGGCCAAGGTTATACAGAAAAATATACGCCGTCTATTCTGATAAGAAATGAAGCAATGCATAAAGTTCAGCGTGTTAGCAAGGAGGCGAAATCATGAAACCTTCGTATTGCGAGAGGTGCACACTAAGAGGGATTTGCCTAGAGAGTGAATCCGTTGCACGTGTCCCCTTGCTAATTTCTTCTCTCCATTTTCACTCTCTTTGATAGAATCAAGGACACATCCCTTCACTGTATTGGCACAGGCCTCTTCTTTTTTCTTAGGCTGGGGAGTTGAGGTAGGAGATACTGAATAGCGTTTTGATGGTGTCTGGTTTTATGGATAAACCTGTTTGTTTCTTTTCTTGTCTCGCGTCGACATGTGAGCGGAACTTCTCTATTAGTTTTTACTTTCAAAGGTAAACGAAATTCTGTGGGAATTTGTATTTTTTAACACTGTATTCAGCATAGAACACAGAATACTTGTTTTATTCACATAATTCGTATTGCCAATACAGTTTTGAACAAGCTGAAGTCCATGAAATTGCTTATCATTCTGCTAACAACCACGTGACTGTAAGGTAAAGCAAATAACAAATGCGCCGAAGTTTCTTCGGCGCAATCGAGTTTTCTGTACAGTGTATATAATGCTGTATGAAACTCTCAGCCACGGCCCGCCGGTGGCCTGTGTTGTTAGCAACTATAGCGGTGCCAGACACACGGTCATGGCTAAATTTACCCTCAAGTAAAATAAAAATACTGAGATTAGAGGGCTGCAACTTGGTATGTGTTATGGTTGGAGGGTGGATGATTAACATACCAATTTGCAGCCCTTTAGTCTCAGTAGTTTTTAAGGTCTGAGGGCGGACGGACAGACAAATAGCCATCTCAATAGTTTTCCTTTACAGAAAACTAAAGGTATAAATAATTAAATTAGATGCAAGGGATGAGACTGAAAACGAACAAACAATAGGCCTAAGCATAACAGCAACAAATCAACATACTAATAAGCAAGTGAAAGGAAACTGCGTTCAGTATTTTGAAATGAGGGAATTCTAACTTAAGACTTCTAGAGGGCGTAACTCGCTGACACGCGAGGCAGTAGGCTTGCCCAGGTAAAAACCTTGGGTCCAGTGGTTTAGGGTTATTACTTCTTTATGAACTGTGGTCCAGTTGGTAGCGCCCTTGCCTGTCAATTGAAAGACCTGGGTTGGATCCTGATGTGAGTCAGAAATTTATCAGAAATTTATATAATATATATATATGTATATATGTACTATATATTTTATATTAATATATTATATATTATATATAACATATAATATCTATATATAAATATATATAATATATATATATATATAATGTATGTATAATATATATAGATATTACATATGCATACTGTATATATGTATATATTATAATATAATACGAGTATATATAACAATATATATGTATATATAATTAAATATTATATATACATATACAGTATATATATAAATACATATATATAATATATATATTATATATATATATTATATATATATATATATTACATATATTATATATAATATATACATATAATATATATACAGTATAATATATAATAATATTTATATATAAATTATATAGTATATATATTATATATATATAATATATATATATATGTACATATACATATATATACATGTGCATGTGTATATATACATATATATGTATGGATATGTATATATATATTATATATATATATATATAATATATATATATATATATATATATATATATATATATATATATATTCATATAATTTATATATAAATATTATGTATATATTATATATACTGTATATATATTATATGTATATATTATATATAATATATATATATATATATATATATATATATATATATATTATATATTATGTATTATATATATATACTGTTTATTATATATATATATATTATTTATATATATATATATATATATTATATATATATATATATATATATATATATATATATATATATATATATATATATACATATACACATATACACACAGTGTAATGGCCTGTTCTGACCACCACACACTCAATACTGTTTATAAAGGTTTCAATATTCACTTAAACAGTGCCTAAGTTCACAATGGGTGGAATCGTGCAGCTACCAAGGTGTGTGTGGAAGAAGATTCAAGGGGGACAGACAAACACGGGAAAAAAATCACATAATATTTAATAAACATAACTCAAAGACAGAAATGACACCTGAACCTCTTAATATATAAGTATTCAAAAACACAAATACCCTTACATATAATTAACAAAAACCACACTTGTACCAGTAACAAATGAAAGCAACACACTTATACTGAAAAAGGGTGCCCAGAAAGCAGGAGAAGAACGAAAAGCACAGAATAACCTAATATATTAAATGCTAAATCAATGATAATTAAATAACTCAGTCATTTTAAGGACTCCTCCAATAAACAGATATTAAGCTCCGCGTCTGGAGCTATCTCAGGTTGGCTTGGTTTATAGGGCCAGAACAAGCAGCAGAAATGCCTAAATCGCCGATATCGCATCAAACTGATGGCCTCAACATGAAAAGGGGGTTACCTTCCCAGGTATCAGAGAGGTCCCCTTGGCAGCTTAAACTAAGCCAAGGGCGATGGTGGATGAAAAGTAAGTCCTCTACGTGTAATGAAGGACAGCAAAATCAATAAAGCTTGCAGGATTCCCAAGGGCAGGTGCTCCTAAATAAAAAAAAAAACAGTGGATCAAAGTGATGGCTCAGAAAACAGACTGCCACTCCGTCCACACACGACAAAAACGATAGCTCTTAAAAAAGGCGGGGCTGGAGCTGCATAACTTGAAAAGAAAAACAAAGCTGAGATCGCTTGTTAACAAACAAATAGCTGGTGAAAAGAATTTAACAATGTCCTTAAGGAATAATGCCCGAGTGGCTTAATAAAAAATTTACAGAAATACAATTAAATGATTTTTTAAAAGGACCACATACTGACAACAGCATATAAATTCTTCACACTTTTTGGATACGCTCTCACTACAAAGCCTGAGATCCAAAGTTACCGACCTGACCACGAGTAGGATAAAAGTTTATTGCTGCTCGTTCTGACAATCCAGATGTGGATTCGAATTCTGGTACGGATGTCAGATTTGTTTCATAATTTTGCACTTGGATCTTAGACTTTGTAATGATAGTCGTATCCAAAAAGTGTGAGGAATTCGAGAAGCTATGAGGACACTACGGTTAGGACAATCACATATGTATCTGACTTAGAAGTGATTCCGTAGGTTATATATATATATATATATATATATATATATATATATATATATATATATATATATATATATATATATATATATATATATATATATAGAGAGAGAGAGAGAGAGAGAGAGAAGATTTTTATCATATGTGTATATATATGTATGCGTGTTTGTGTGAGTTTGATAAATCATATTTTTGGTCATCAATAATTTCCCAGTAATTAAATATCGACATCTTTTGCAGCAGTTCAATCCTGATCATTTCGAATGTCATGTCCAGCTGATGAGCCACAGGGATTTTCGAATGCGTGAAATTATTGCCTCCCTAATTACACTAGATTTATGTTCAGTTCGTTTTCACAACTAATTAATGAATAAAAGTGTAATTTTTTCGTGTTCTCTGCTCATATGTCGGTTTGGAATAGAATAGAATATGGAATTTAGGCCGAAGGTCAAGCGCTGGGACCTACGAGGTCATCCAGCGCTGAAACGGAAATTGACAGTAAAAAGGTTTGAAAGGTGTAACAGGAGGAAAACCTCGCAGCTGCACTGTGAATCAACTGTTAGAAGAGATTGGAAAGTAAGATGGAAGAAAGAGAATATGAACGGAGGTATAGCAAAAGGATTGAAAGGGGTCGCAGCTAGGGGCCGAAGGGACGCTGCGAAAAACCTTAAGTAATGCTACAGTACACCGCATGAGGTGCACTGACGGCATCACCTTTCTATGTTTAATTCTATAATTTGTTTGAGCACTTTAGGTGCATTTGTAACCTGGCGATGATTTATTGGGAGTACACTTAAACTGTACAAAATTATCTCTCATTACTGCTTTAAAGTCTCTTAAGATTTTATTATTCTCCCATCTTCTTTAGTCAGTTTTATTTCTGTTTAATAACCACTTATTGGTAAATACTGTATGTATCTTATTCAAGACGCGTACAAAGAACAGGAATGCGATTCCTTTTTTTTTATTAAAAGGAATGAATTGTATAATTTTTCAAGAATATTTAAGTTTTTTTTTTTAAAGGTATTGGTCGTCATATAGTGATCTAGATTTGCATCAGTATTTTCAGCTACATATTGCATTTTTTTCACTGCAGGACAGGCCCAAACCCTTCATTGCACATAATGATATTGTAATTGGTCATCCAAGGTCATTAAAAGTCCCTCGTGCATTTTAGTTAGTGCGTGATTGAATTGACCTCTTTTTTACACACATTTTTAGTTTGTGTGAGAACTGAATCAACATTCCAGGGCAGCAATTCACTCTGAGATCGAGGAGACACATTTTCCATGCAAATTTTCGAGGACATTCTGAAAGTGTCAACAAGACTGCATTATATACGAAGGCATTTTTTTTTGGCCTAGTTTGTTTTCTTGCTAGAACTCACGCAAAGCAAGAAAACTCCAGGAAACATAAAAAAATGAATGATACTACCACTTGAGAAAATGACGCGTCAAGACTTTTCCAAGTTGCCAGAAATCAAAGAAAAAACTAAAGATTAAAAAAAGGAATTAATTCTGAAGGTCAATCTGATACTAGAGGCGTCTCTGCTGTGGCTTCAAAGAGTTTATTAGTTCTAATATCAACAATTCCAAAGTTTTCATCTCATTAGTTCTGTGTATTTCTAATACACACACAAGATTAGAAATCACGATGAGTGAATGTAACCTTTATGATTCAGAATACATTTACACGTGTTCACGTGTCTCTCTCTCTCTCTCTCTCTCTCTCTCTCTCTCTCTCTCTCTCTCTCTCTCTCTCTCTATATATATATATATATATGTTTGTATGTATGGATATATATGTATATATTATATATGACATCATAATATATATGTCCAGAATGATGAATAAATAAAAAGGAACAGAGAAGATAGGCATTTATAAAAACAATATGTATATATACATATATACATACACACACACCTATATATATACATATATATATATATATATATATATATATATATATATATATATATATAAATGAATGTATGTATGCATGTGTGTGTGTGTGTGTATGTGTATGTTCCACATGCACTCTGAAATGCATTGAGCAATTTCAACCAAACTTGGCATCCATATGACTTACCATCTGGGTAAGAACACTGTGGGGGTAAGATATCACTGGCACCAAAGGGGGAGGGTTGCAGGAAGGGGTGAAATGTAAAAATCATAGAAAATGAGATATCAGTGTCTAATCCAGTTTTCGAGGTTGCTGAGAATAGTGACACTCCTGAAGCCCTGTAAATCCTTGTTCAGTCTCGATAGGAGGTCGGGTGGGAAGGGGTGGGAAGGTGGTCACACTTAAAAATAACCGAAAACGACAGATATTAGAGTCTAATACATAGTCTTTGAGATCGTTGAGACGAATAGTGAAATTCCCGATGCCCTTTAAGTCCAAGTTCAGCCCTGATAGGAAAAGGGGTGGGGTGGGTAGGGGTGAAAAGTAAAATGTCAAAAATGACAGATATTAGAGTCTAATCCATAGTTTTCGAGGTCGCTGGGATGAATAGAGACACTACCGATGCCCTTCAAGTCCAAGTTCAGCCCCGATAGGTAGGAATGGTGGGTGAGAAGTGGGGAAATTTAAAATGTCAAAAATGTTGGGCAATGTAACTGAAGCAACTATCTTAGCAGGAATAAGAGAGAGAGAGAGAGAGAGAGAGAGAGAGAGAGAGAGAGAGAGAGAGAGAGAGAGTTTATTGGTTGTCATTCAGAGATTTCCCGGGCAGCGCCTGGTTGGTCAGCTAGTATGTATGTATGTATGTATGGATGTTAATATGTGTATATATATATATATATATATATATAAATATATATATATATATATATATATATATATATATATATATATATATATATATATATATATATATATATATATATATATATATATATATATATATATATATATATATATACTCTACTTGAGTTCATCAAAAAAATCCAGTGAAGAACCACTTTAAAATAATCGTAATGGTAAATCGGTTTCCATTTGAGGTCCAAATCCCTTGCTCTTAACTTATCAGCGCAAGGAAAATAACAACGGAAAACCTTCTCTAGCACTCTGGAGACAACGCGCGCCATTTGTGCCAAAAAAAAAAAACAAAAAAACAAGGCCTCATGGCAGGGAAAAAACAAGAAAGGAAAAACTGGGAAAGTGCATCACAAAATACCCTTTATCCAATTAGAATAAGTGACCCAGTCTGCAGATGTTGCCGCGGATTTTTTTCCTTTTTTGCACAGGAAATAGCCCGTGATGTCAAACACTCGATGGAGAGTTCCCGGAAAGCTATTTGAATAAGGAAAGCCGGCGAAAGCAATTCCGTGTACTCGGAAAATTAATAATTCACATTTTTTTGTAAGCGGGGTGGGGTGTGGGGGACGGGAACAGGACCAAAATTGCCCAATGCGTGATAGGAGAATTCAGGATGAAAGGGGGATAGATTTAAGCAACGAGTGTTGAGAAGATCTTCTCAATAACTTGGAGGTGGGGGGGGGGAGGACACAGAAATTGAAAACAATTTCTTCTGCAACAGATAATACAATCGAATTGTCTGCCGTAACCAACGTACAGAGAATCAACTTTTCACTGGCCCGCTTTTTAATCAAACAAATTCTCCAGAATTTGCCTCCACTTTCTCAACTGCAGTCTACCCAGCGTGCTTGGTCAAAGGAGGGTATCGGGGGGTGAAACTGCAATGTCAAATGTACTTTCCTCATTGTGCAAATGAGGCTATTGAAGACTCCCTTCTGATTCATTAAAAAAAGGGCTTTATTTAAGAAACACATCTCACTATAACTGAGGGCATTTTTCTGATAATGATGTTGTTAGAAACAGATTATGAAAATATTAATTAAGACAATGTGACACCGCTTTCCTCACTTAAGTATATCTTAGTTTAACCAGACCACTGAGCTGATTAACAGCTCTCCTAGGGCTGGCCCGAAGGATTGGACTTATTTTACGTGGCTAAGAACCAATTGGTTACCTAGCAACGGGACCTACAGTTTATTGTGGAATCCGAACCACATTGTAGCAAGAAATGAATTTCCATCACCAGAAATAAAGTCCTCTTATTCTTCATTGGCCGGTCGGAGACACGAACTCGCGGCCAACAGAGTGGTAGCTGAGAACGGAACCCACTCTCCCAACGAGGAACACCGTACTGCCATATCTGCGTTTACCCTAAGGCGATGGTGAGGAAGAAACAATTATAGTTTTGGGTCAGCAGCCTTGGGTTAACCCATTCCATGAAAGGACCTCTAGGTCAGCACAAGGAACAATGGATATCTCCCCAAAACGAAGCATCAACCTTCCGACAAATGAATAATAAATTAATGATCCCTTAATTCCTAAAGGCAGACCAATGTAACTTCAAATAATAAAATAATTCAGCATAGCAAAACTATGGCATAAAATAATTAAATTAATAAATACTACTATACTTACATTCAAAAATGAAAGAAATCTGCGAGAGAGAGAGAGAGAGAGAGAGAGAGAGAGAGAGAGAGAGAGAGAGAGAGAGAGAGAGAGAGAGAGAGAGAGAGAGCATTTCCAATGCACAGACATTATATTTCAAATGAGATTTGTGCAATCGTGAAACAACCTCTGCAATACGTAAAATGCAAGAAAAAACAGAGAAATGAAAGAAAAACTCTACTGATTAAAAGAAAACAAATGAACCTAATAATTACCGGAAGCAATGTGAAAAAACACAGCAGTCCAAAATTATGAACTGAAACTTAAAGGAGGGAGAGACTTAACTGGTGATAGTTAATATTTGAATTTCATTTAATTTATGATCACATATCTTTATTCATGATAGTAACGTTCTAAAGAAGAGTTAGCGCTAAACTCAGCTGTTTACAAGAGAAACACAACCGGGATATACCAAAGAGGATTTTAACAGGTCTTGGTCTTAGAAAGGAAAGGTTATCCACAATCTAAGAGTAACCTAGAAACGGAGATATCATGTCAGCACTGTAAAGCGATTGGGGACTCCCTTTTGACCAAGTACGCTAGGGAGACTATAACATCACGGCGTTCTTAATCGTTAAACATCGGGTGGTCTGTGATTAGTTCCAATTTATCAAGTCAGTCATTCTTTTCGGAGTACACTCTCACACTAAGGTTCGTTGTATTGGACAAAAGACTCAGTGGATCACTATCACACAATGCATTCACAGTGCTTTAACGATTACTGCAAAAGATTTGCAATTACACCAGAAAACAAAACTTTGACTTTTTATTCAAATCTCTTACGGTTTCAGATTTTCAAACTTACAATTTTTAATGGATTCTATACCTTGCTTGCTTTAGTGGAAAGCAAAAATATTTTCAGTTTTATTCCTGTCTCTCCATTTCAAGAATCTGACACATCTTACAAAGCATTGCAGCCCATCCTTTCACATCCACAATATGATGTTATCAATAACTTTTGTCGCACTACAAACAAACACACACATGCACACATACACACATATATATATTCAAAGCGTAAAAAGTTGTTTGTTTATATTTTGGTCTGTATTTCAACTTTTACTTATCCTCTTTCATTTTTAGATGTTTTAGTTTCTCTTTTAACTCAGTTTAGGTAGGTTATGCCCGTCTTTATAATGATTTTTAAATTATTTTATTTTTTAATGTTTTTTATAAGTTTTTAAGTTATGTTTTTTTGTAAATTGCATCCTTGAAGATGCAGATATTAAAACGACGTTGGCAAAATACATTTTTATATACGCGCTTCCTTTTATCCTGAAGCCCCTTTGATATATATATATGTATATATATATATATATATATATATATATGTATATATATATATATATATATATATATATATATATATATATATATATATATATATAATATATATATATATCTGTGTGTATCAACTGACTCGAATCCTTTGCTCTGAGTTTGGATAAAGTATAAAAATATATATATATATATATTTTCACTATTTTGAGTGAATGAATACCTCCCCTCCCCTAAAAAAAATAAACTCTTAAAAGTGGAATTCAGAGGATACTGGCCACAATACTATTTATCTACTTAGGATAAGGGGCCAAATTTGCCGACATTATTCGGCTCCTTTACGACGAAAATAGACGACGCCATCAGACACTTGATTGCGTGTGGCTCGGAAATGTAGAGAAATTGACCAGAACGTTGTTTGCGAGAGCAATTCCTGATTCTCAGGAATTAAAAATTCATCATCAGATATCGGACTTGATGGCGACTGGAGACGGGATGTGAGCAACTGAGCGTGGAGTCTACTCCATTTGGAAGGGTCTCTGGAGGCTGGAATAATCTGAGACCAGAAAAATGCAGATTAGCTACTGAAATGGGGTTACCACGTTGCAATACGATCTGTTTGCGTAAGACTGAATGCGTATATAATATAATAATATATATGACTCTTCCGCACGGTCAAGTCCTTGTCTTCAGTAACCCGGCAAAATTTTAAGTACAATGTTTTCTAGGTTTGTTGATATGTGTAAAAATGTACAGCGTATACGCATACACATGCACATGTAATATGCATATAGATGAGCAAACGTATATTAACTTATAATTTTCCGGAGCTGAAGCATGATATAGAATGGTTAAAGGGTCTGCCCTCACTTGACGATATCATCTTCCTTTAATTTCTTCATATATGACCTAACACTATCTTCCCTGTTTCTCTAAAGTAGACGGCAACCCGACGTATTTTACTTTACTATCCCAACAATATTATCTTTATCATTACACAAATACATGCCTGCTTTGACGTACCGAACTATCATTTAACTCGCATTTTGTTTTCCTTCTTAGTTACAAATGATCCACACGCTATATTCTACAAATGCCTCCTAGGAGTATTCACTTCATCATTTCCTCTATTAAAGATTTCATAGAGGGAACTGGGTGTTGTCCAGTTTTTATTATCTGTTGTTCACACGTCTCAAAATATGAGGACGCTTTCGCTACTTCAGGATTTTCCAGGAACTAGACTTTATTGAGTCCTTGTTTTCATCGCATTCCATCTCCCAGGTATGTCCAAGGGCGACTCATTATTAGTTGTTGAAAAACTTGATTTGAAAAAAACCACTGGAACATTCCATTATGATTATAATTTTATAGGACGAAAAGTAAAGCCTATCGAAATACACACACACACACACATATATATATATATATATATATATATATATATATATATTTATTATGATTAGCAAGAACTTTAGCAAATTATATCTATTTTTTTTGTTGTTGTTTGTTTTGTTGTTTTCACTACTGCAATCGCTTGATCGATAGACACATCTGTCTATCGACTTCAGAGGGTCAGAATACAAGGGTTTAAAATGGATTAAGGCCACTCCCTTTAAGCAGATCTTTCTTTGAGGCAAAAGTGATTTCTGTCTGGTCGTTTTCACTGGCAAAACTCCCTGCAGGCACCAGCTGAAAATGATTCAACCCCATATGCTGAAGTGCCCCTGCCCCATAGGAGAAGATAAAGCAGAAAACCACGAGGCCTCTGGGCTCTCACACGCACGCTGAAGATAGGGCGAAGAAGTCCGAAACTCGGCCATGCCCTGTTGGCTCCTAAACCACGTGGCCTTTCAAAGTATACTTTCCCTCTGTGAACTCCGGCCACCACCCCGTGTTCCCTTGATGCTAGCCGGACCGATGACTGACTCCATTTGCTTGGAGTTTCGGAGAAGTCCCCATCGCCTTGCTCTTTTACTGAAGCCCTTGCATCCTAACACGTGGAGAAACTCGCGCCATTGAAGTCGCAAGTCATCTCTACCTTACGGTAATGTGCCTGGAAGACTCCATTCAGTCACGCTTTTGTCTCGTAATATTTACTTAAATTGTGAGCCAGTAATCACCGAATCTCTTGTCAAATGTCCGTGCTCCTCGAGTGTCGGCAGTGCTAGCTATCATTAATTCATCGAAGCCCCTTGGCACCTCAGTGCAGCTTCGAATCCATTATTCTTTGTCTATTTTCATTTCTGGCGTATAATGTGATATCTCTCATTTTCAGAGGGTTTCTATCGTGGAAGCTTCTTGACTGTGTCTGAATCCCCCAGTTTCATTCATCCCTTAGGAATCCCTTCAGGATCAATAATCTACTAGCATTCCTCTTCCCGTACTAACGTTATTTATGTAAATACACTTTAAGTTTGCCCATGTGTTTTACGTAATATTTTCTCAGTAACAAGAGCCTTAAGCTCATATGAAATTCCCCATTGTTTTCCTCTTTTTTTTTATGTTTTCTGACCCACAGTCAGAATCACAAGGCTAAATTACCTTTAAATTGTTGCTATCTGTCTCACAGAGAATATTTTCAAACTAAATCCAGGAAAAACGTAAAAATATATATATATTATATATACATATATATATATATATATATGTATATATATATATAGTGGTATCGTCGTAATTGTCTGCAGAAAGTATGCAGAAGAAAAGAAAACTACCTTGATTTGGATTTTTCTCCGGTACTGTACAATTAATGACATTGTTCCGAATTTTGTCAGATTTAAAAGTGTATAAGACGTCTTTATACCATTCTGCTTTTACGACGATACCACTAAATACCTTCTTAATTATGAAATTGGTTTGCAAACAGAGGGAATACGATAGATTGTACAAACATTATTCACTCATTAGGTCTGATGTACTCGATTCTCTCTCCATCATTGATAGGTTCATTTTTTATCCGTCTTTTTAACCAAAGTATTCAGAGTTTTTTAAATGGCATACAAAAACAGACATGCCAAAAATTGCCAATTTAGGTATCTTGCTTTAAAGTTCCATAATCACTTTATAATACGTTTTTAATTTATCACATTATGTACTGTCAAAAAGGAAAAATTTCTCCTCTCATTCGAGTTAGACTTGCTTGCCTAATTATAAACCCAATTTTTTGTCAATTTTTTCTTCCCTTGGAAATGTCATTCCAACGTATTAAAAGACTGGATCTATGTAAAGATATCTCACGCCTACAAAAAGAACTAATGGTAATTTCTCTCATAACACTTTTGCCAAATTAAAAACTAACTGGGCTCCTTTTTCAAGAAAGAGGATTATGATCTACTCTAAGAATATGTCAAAACGTGAAGATATTGTAGTTCTTAGACCGGATAGGTAGAGGGGTAGTTATTTTAGATAAAACGGACTATTTAAATAAAATGAACACTATACTCGATGATCCCACCAAATTCACTAAAATTGGACAACCCAACTATCAAGAAATTTACGGATAGAAGACAGGATTAATAGGTTTTACGGTCTCTCAAACACAAGGTATAATCAGAGAAAATTTTATGATGACCTTTTCCAGCGGATCCTCATTTGGTATCCTGTATGGCCTGCCTAAGATCCACAAACAAGGGTTTCCTGTCCGCCCTATCCTAGCCTCCTACAATACTCCCAACTACAAGCTTGCTAAGTTTCTGGTACCTTTATTGGAGCGTACAATCTGAAATGAATATACCTTTAAGAAACCTGAAGATTTTGAAACGAGGGTCCTCTCACAGGATTCAGATTTGTATATGGTCAGTTTGGATGTTGAATCCTCTATTCACTAACGTCTTGTGAGGGAGACCATTGATCTTATTTTAACCAAATTGTCTCCCCACCCGTGATTTTATATATTGTAATTTTAATTATGAATCTTTTAAAACACTTTAGAGTTAGCTGTGCTGACACGGCATTTGTTTTCATAACCAACTTTTTAAACAGATCGATGGGATGGCGATGGGGTCTCCTCTCGGTCCCACCTTTGCTAATATTTTTCATGTGCTCCCCGAGGAGCACATAATGGAGGAGTGCCTTTGTCTTTTCTGCCCCTTATTTTACGCCAGGGTACATAGACGACACATCTGTTCTCCTGAAAAATGAGTATGATGCTGATAGATTTTAAACCTAGCCAACAACTTTCACAGTAATATTAATTTTACTATAGAAAAGGAACAAGACGGTAAGTTGGCTTTCCTTGATGTTTTAGTTACAAAGATAATGACAATTTTAATACGACTATTTTTAGAAAAGTACATTCACTGGTCTCGGCTCCAATTTTATAGTTCTTGTTTTATTAACTTTAAAATTAACCCGTTCTATACCTTAGTACATCGGGCTCTATCTCTAATTAACTGGCTTTCTTTTCATTCTGAAATTCTCTTTCTTGCAGTACTTTCATAACAACTGTTTCCTGCCTGTTTAGTATTTAAGGTTATTAGAACAGTTCTTGATAAAAACTTGCACTTAATGCCTAAATGCAATGTACCTAAACTTACTATATATGCAAGCCTCTGTTTTTACCTAACAATCTAAATTTTGCTAAGGAGCTAAAATTATTGAAACATATTGGTGCTCTTGACATTAAATTAATACCAAAAACCTAAAACCATTGGTCTCTTTGTTTCTTCAAGGATCGGCTCTGTCCTGATGACGTCGGGCGTCGTATATGAGTATAAGTGCCCGGATGTTCCGAATTACGTTGGTTGACTCGGCGTTCCTCAAGGTCAGCTGATTCCTCACATGGGCGTGAGTTATCGTACGGGCTGCAGATTGTCTAATCCCGAACTTTCGAATATAAGATCCCACGCTAGAGGTTGCAAGAGACGCCAATAAAATACAACAACTTTAGAATAATTGGCCAAGCTAAGGAAACCTGGAGAACTGCTTTCTCTTGAGAGTCTCAACATCAAAGAATTGTACCGCGCTAAATTGCCAATCGGCTGTTCCTCTATTCATAGCATGATGCGATTGTTTGCTTACATTTGTCCGCCTCCTCCTCCTCCTGTTTTTATGCTGTTTTCTTTAGTGTGTTTTCCTCTTCATCCTGAGAGGTGCGCCCTTCTGCTCTACCTTTAAGTTTATTTTAAGTTCCTTTTATTAAGCCAGTTTTTATTAAGTTCATTTTAAGTTTACATTTTAAGTTTTCTTTTACTTGGTTCTTAATGTGTAAATGTATTTATGCGATTGTTTAAGTTCAACTGATTTTCTATTTTAATTTTTTTTTATGTTTTTGTATATTTACTTTTAACTATTTATGCTGAATGTCCCTTTAATTTATAACTGTAGATGATGTCCTGATGATGTGACCACGGGTCAAGAAACGCGTAGACGAATAAATGTATGTACTGGTTCTGTGTATGTGTTCCTGCGCCCTTCTCCTGCCTACTATAGTGCCCTCCGATGTGTGGATTATATATATATATATATATATATATATATATATATATATATATATATATATATATATATATATATATATATATATATGATGATGCTAGGCAGTACACCCATGGAAGATTTTTTTGAATAGTTAAATTCATAGTTTAGCTTGTGGAATGGCAGTAATAAAACAATGGATGGAGTTCATATAAGGCGAGAAATTATTACCTTCTCTTACAACTGCCTGGGTTCACATATAGTATGCACAGCTACCTCTCCATCTGGTCAAACCTTGCAGACTGTTTTCCAAGGGGTTTCCGCTTCTCCCTTAATTAATTACGACTGTTAATTGCTTACATACTGATCTACCACGTTTCCAATTTCTTAGTAATAACAGCAACTAGGTCTCGAGAGCTTTTATGGTTTTGGAAACTAGCCAAGAGACAACTTTTAATTTCTGAACTTCCACCAACGGTCGGAAACGTTATTAAGGTATTCACACTTTGATAAGAAATTTATTCCCAGAAATTTACTCTAAATAATTAAGTTTATTGCAGTGAATGAAGATGACACAGAGCTGCACAGAAAAATGATTCCAATATTAAAGAATGAAAGCAAATCAATGATCAAATCACTGAAAGAATAATGGCAGGAAATGTTACACAAAATAAACGGGTCGAAGATTAGAGAATACAATGAATCAATAAAAAACACACTTCTAATAACTGTGGCACAAAAAGAGTGCGCAATTGGATCAAGTTTTAAAGAAAGCAAATCAGTCAATATCAAAATGCATCTCAAGTGATAATCCCACCAGAAGAATGCACAGGTGGATCAAAAGATAAAGATTGGAAATCAATCAATAATGAAATATCATGAAAATAGAACAACACCAAATGACACGAAAAATGACACAGATGAAAAGCAGCACAGATAAAGACGCACGAATAAAAATGGAATACAAATTCGCTGATACAGGAAACGAAAATCCCAAAATAATGCAATATATAAATGAAAATCAATGGACTCAAGTGTTACAGGCAACTTTAACACAATTAATTCTAATCACTGGGGTCACGAGATAACTGATATAACAGAACCATCACAATATAAAATTATTACGGCACATTCACACACAATGACACCAGAAAAACTGCTTTAATTAACCGAAGAGTGACTGATTAAGACAAATATGAGGAATACTCAGTGAACTCCACAATCGGCAAAATGGCCTTCCAATATACCCCCTCGCCCTTCTCTCTCTCTCTCTCTCTCTCTCTCTCTCTCTCTCTCTCTCTGAGAGGTCAAGACGAGCCTAATCTAACACGCGAGGAGTGCATAACACAGTCCTACAGCACTTTAATTTAACACTCAAGGACAAGGCCTTAACAAAATTACGGTGGCAATAACGTTCCCGTGGATACACGGAGGCTTTATACATGAACTCCGTGGTGGGGAGGAAAGCACTCTCAACTTGAATCAGAATAAATGTGAGTTAAGCTACTCAGTAAATCAACCTCTAAATTACTATAACAGAATTCAATGACAAGGCAAAATAAAAGACAGCAATACGGAAATCTACTCCAAATTCTCGCTCGAATTCTGTCCAGAAGGGCTACTCAAGAATGCAAACGTTTGCACAGGCGCAATCCCCTACTTAACCATGTTTACAGGAATTCACAAGCATAACTGGCCCAAAATAATATTGACAATAATGCGCACAGTCAACTGCAGCATGAGAAAATTATAAAATAACACTTGCTTCCTTTTCGTATACTGACATCGTGATTTAAAACCCAATAATGACCTGTTTTACATAGACAAAACACTGAAATAATAATCAGGTCAAGTGATATGTGTTCAGGTACTTCCCATGGATTAATACAACACAGGCCAGTTTAACGAGTCGCTCAGGGACCATCATATTATGCACAAGACAATAGACTGTGATAAATAAATGTCATGTTAAGGAATTTCCTTTGGATTAATGCACAACAAAAGAGTCTGTCGTGGTCATACATATCCTGTTATTTTAAAAATGACAAGGTAGTACTTCATCTATTCCTTAAGAATCTAAAATTAAGCAACGATCCTTAAAAGCTTCCCAGTTCAGAATAACCCCTTTGATAATAAAATAACTCCGCAATACTGAGACAATTGAGGAATGAAGGATTACTCAGTTATTTTCCAAGAAAAATAAAGTAAAAATTTACGTAAAGTTAATCACCCTCTCAGTGTTTATGTTACTCTCCTTTAGTTACATCCCACAACACACCTATGGAACACCAACCTATCCAGAGTAGTGCTCAGCTTTGGCTGCGCTTCTGTGTGCACCTCGCCATTGCCTATGCCGTGGCTTCCCTGAAGTCAGGTCTATGCAACAACTGGGGAACTGTCAGCTCAGGTCAATGGTGCTGTCCTCAAGTTCTCAAATTTTTGGAAAGTAATACCTGGACAACCCCTAAAGGGTACATGGAAACTGTCGCGATTCGAACTTCTGGCACTCCTGTTGAACTTGGGAACCTTGAGGGATTGAGTCCCCTGTACGCTAACAAACCTGCCTATGCACACTTCTCCTTGGCCAATGCAAGCAGCTTCAAAGGTGGGCCAAAGGAAAGCAGAAGATCACTGGCTACGGTCGTATGTGAGGGCGTATAGGCCTAAGTACGATCTAGGCGTTTGATTGGTGGATTCCTATAGGACCTCCCATCATAGTCGGATCTATCGCCACGTGATCGCCAGATGCCTGATGAGTTTTGTGCAGGTGTGAGCTGTTTTAGCATTGGTACCCTTAATGATTTGGTTGCTATTATCACAATAAGGGTCCACTTCACCACCTGCTTTCTCGAGGATTATCTGTGGAATAACGTAGGTGAGCCGTGGTGGTGTCTACTGCACGGGAATAGGACAGGACAAAAAAGTGAAACTAGAGGAAATTGACACCTTTTTTAATGACGAGATATAAAGATGGGAACGGTTCTCTCTACAGGCACGTTTCTTGGACGATGTGGGTGATCTTTTACATATGATTTGAAATAGGAAAATGAACTTTTATAAGGACGAACATTACGGACTCATAACAATTTAGTTTACACACATACACATTTATATATATATATATATATATATATATATATATATATATATATATATATATATATATATATATATATATATATATATATATATATATAATTTATATTATTCAGAAGATAAACCCTATTCATTTGGAACAAGCCTAAACGGGCCATTGACATGAAATACCACTTTCCAAAGATATGGTTCTCATTTGGAAGAAATTACGGAAGATAATAGGAAATGCAGAAGGAAGAGAAATACGGAAGTACAATGTAAATTCTTCTAGGGTAGTAATGCACTGCATCTTCGTTTGAACGTTGGTGGCTCTAATTACACAACATCCTCAAGAAGACTGTTCCACGGTCAAATGGGGCGAGGGATAAAGAACCTCTGGAACTGAGAAGTTCGACAGTGTGGCACATTTACTGCATATTGATGCTGCTGTTCAGCAAATCTGGTCGCACTCGGCAGGAAAAGAGGATCAGGGGTCAATTGTGATAGCAAAGGTTCTTTGTTAAGATACAGCTTATGAAAACTTGACAAACAAGAAACTATCCGTCGATTGCCCAAGTCATAATTGCCAATGTTTAAGCAACAGAAACCAACGCCCACGAACCACTCTATCTAAAAGAGATATATCTCTGGCAGCAGCAAGCATCCACATCGGAGGACTATATTCTAGTTAAGGAAGGATAAATAACGTAAACAGGTTGCGCTGATTTCATCACTGTTATAAATATACGAGGCCTTACGTATAATACCTAACTTCCGTGATCCACTTGCTGACACTTTCATTAGAGGTTTCTCAAAAGGAAGATGTGAATCAAAAGTTACACCAAATATAGGTCAAAGCTCTGACTCATTTAGCAGAGTCCCATCCATCTGAAGTGGAGGACGGGGGGAAAATTTGTAATGAGATCTTTAATCAATATATATATATATACAGTATATATATATATATATATATATATATATATATATATATATATATATATATATATATTATATATATATATATATATATATATATATATATATATATATATATAATGTGCGACCGTAGAGAATGTTAAATTTATGTTTTTAATTTACGCCTGAAATAAGATTTTTTTTTTTCTGAGAATTCGTAAGCAAAACCCACCATCGATAAGGAATCCAATCGTAAATGAACTATTTAACCTACCAGTTTTACTGCAGAAGTTGCATATTTTTCTATTCGTCTGCGAGCAATATCTATTGTTTGTACACACTCCACGCAAGGTAAGCGCTCCAAAATTAGCGTCACTTGCTCTACAAGGAACGTCCAACTCAGCAAGCAAGTGCAGTTTGTTACATTCCGGCGGGCTGCGAACAGACATGTTCCTCCTTGCTAAAGAGAGACGAGTCTTGTCTTTTAAAGGAGGCAGACAGAATATAGGATTTAGGCCAAAGCCCAAGCGCTGGGACCTATGAGGTCATTCAGCGCTGAAAGGAAAATTGACTGTAAAAAAGGTTTGA